>NW_020535820.1:0-80833 GCF_900246225.1 Astatotilapia calliptera | reverse complement strand
TCCACAGCGGCTGGCTCGGAAATCCCCAGGTCCGACTGTGGCGAGGAGCGTCGCAGCGTGAGCGCCGTTTCCCCCTCGAAGGCTGGGTTGACGGGCCGGGGCAGAACATCCTCTGTCGACTGGGCAGTGAAGCATGAGCTGCAGGGTGGGTGTAGCAGCCGGGGGTTGAAGACGGAGGTCCATTCAGAATGAAATTCTGTGCGAGCGGGTGAAAAGTGAGCTGAGCAGCCAGGGGAGACCAGAAACCAAGCGCTGTAGCCGATTAGCCACGGCTTGGCGAAATTCTCTCCCCTCGTGCTCCAGCACGCGTTGATTAATTTTGTCCACGGAGTAAACAATGTCCTCCCGGAGCTCCTTGGGCGGGTTGAATGCTGCTGGGTCCATAGTGGCCGGTTCGTACTGTCACGGCTGCCGAGGCGAGCCGTGTGGATATAGAAGGAGGACCCAAGATGCAGGCAGTGGATGAGATACCGGTGGTTTTATTTACAGAGGTGTAGTGGCAAACAAACAGTGGGGCATAAAAAACAACTAAAGACACCTAAACTGGGAGAACTAAAATAACAGACCTGGGAGCATATGACAACGGATGATGAATAGCAGAGAGACGCAGACGAGGAACAGGACACCGTGGAACACAGGGTAACAGACTGACACGGAGTTACACGGAGGAACACAGACGAACCGGCAACAGGCAGGAGAACACACAGGGCTTAAATACACACACCAGTAATCAGGGGATGAGAGACAGGAGGGCAACACAGCTGGGAGGAATCTGGGCTGACGGGACAGGGGAAACGTAAACTGATCACACTCACATATGACACGGACCTTCACAATAAAACAGGAAACTCAGATACATGGAACCAGACAAGACATTGAACTAAACAGACAGATTCACAAACAGATGGGGAGACACCATAGACAGACAGATACAGACGCAGACTCAGAGGCAGATCGAAAATAACACAGAACTTAAAGAATCATCATCTAGAAAATGATAACAAACTAAAAGCGCTGGGTCACCGACCCAGGACCATGACAGAGTTGGTACGTTAACTCTGATTTAGTGTTAAACACCAAATCTGTCTGGAGTTGATAATTTAACACTTGGTGTAAAGAGTTTATATATTAACTCTCAAAGAGTATTTTAGTTTAACTACGTAAGAGTTATCTTCTAATTCATTCTAAAAAGCAGGAATTTTACTGTTCTGAACTTCTAGAAATTTCTTTTGGAAATAAACATTTACTAAAAAGATGCAATGGTTTTTGAAAAACATTTATTCTGAACTGTGCACCACAATTTCAAAACATTTTCTGAAAGATGTAACAGTATACATGTTCTCACTTTCATTAGAATTGTGTTTATCAAAAGGTCTGACATAGGTGAGCTGGTAAATGCAAATAACAGCATTCTCATCACTTATTTCTTCAATACAATATGCATGTCCTTCATTAAAACCCGATTGTGGAACTTCAGCGCACTTCTGCTCTCCCCCATATTCCATCTTCACAAGCATATCCTGTGCGGAGATTGAATAAAAATTAGTTGACACTAATTAATGGCACAAATAATCCAGTAAACAATTGCAGCACAGTAAAAAAAAAAAAAGGAATCCTCTTTGAGCCATTACTTGTGTAAAGTATTTTCCCAAAAGACAAGGACACAGGCAACAGGTAATACTGAACCTAAATGTAAAACCTCAACCTTTTTCATTTTTACCTAAACTGTGTGCACAAAACTCTGGAGGGATCTATGCTAACGTAGAATCCAGTCAGGACGTCTGCTACTGCTGTTTGCTCGGTTTTTTTTTATGGGCGATCGTTTTCAGGCTTCAAGTAGCACCATTATACCAACATTTCACATTCTAACACATTGTTTTAGGTGTATTTGACCAAAAGTTTGACTGAAAATTCACATGCAAGCTTTTTTCAAGGCTGTGGTATTTGCCCGCAAACAATACCTTTCAGCTAGCTAAAACAGAATATTATGCTATCAGCGAGCAACATGGCTAATGCCTTTCACACAGCTTTGTCTCAACTCCAAAGAGCCACAGAAGTAAAAGCTCATAATAATAATTGAAACAATCTTTGAAAGAATGACTTACCAAGCATGGCAAACAACTCAAATATGTAGCGCAAAATGTTCTGAAACGGCTTCACTTCAGCTTCGATTGGAGCCGTGCTGGGGGCGGAGTTTGTGAATTTACTCTGTTGGTGTCATAGCCCCTGTCGGAGTTCAGAGTTAAGAGTTCAAGAGTTAATGTTTCCATTGTAACACCTCCAGATTTGACATAGAAACACTCATTTTTAACACTCGATTTTAACTACTATCATTTTACACCTCAGAGTAAAAATTAACTCTACTTTTTGCAAGGAGACTATTAACACCAAAAAATTTAACACTTTTGAAAACTGTGTAGGAATCGAACTCCTGATCTGTTAAACTTGATAATCCTGTTTTCAATGGATGCTGGATGTTAAATTAATTGTTACACCTGGTAGAAGCAGCAACACTGATCATTTTATACAGATGAAAGAATTCAGACAGTTTGTAAACTTCAGTGATCGTCACAGTGTTCGTTTGACTTTGGGACCTGAAGCGGAGTTGGACCTGGGAAACAGCTAATGACCGGATAGTCCTGGTTTTAAAGTTTCATATTTGGGTTTACTCTTGTATTTCATTTTTAAAAACCTGTGTCACTGAATGGATCATCATTTACAAATAATATGTGTTTATTAAGACTTCAAAGTAGAAAGAGGGGGAATACACACAGTCGGTAAATGTTTACCTGTTTTATACTGTCATGTTTCGCTGTGTGGCGGCAGGATGAGGACCCATATGCAGGACTCAAAACGAAGGAATAACTGAAATGGCAGCTTTATTACTGGAAAACACTTCACATCAAATACAAAACTAAACTATAAACAAGAAATTAAAACTAAAAACTAACTAGAAAATAGACCAGGATTGAGAGCTAGGAGATGATTAGGCACACGGAGAGAAAACAAAGGTAAACCCAAACAACACACAATCAGGCTGCAACACAAAAACAGACAAAAAGCACAACAAACACAGGGCTTACAAACAAGCAGGAAGAGAGAATGGGGAACAGGTGGAAACCAGAGCTGGGACTAATCAGACATAAAGAGACAAGGGGAGCAAGACTAGAACCACTGCACCCAGGACAAGGATACCAAACATCAAACGGAAAACACACAGTCAAACTCAGACTCAAGACACGCAGGCTTAACAGTACTGGGGAAACATGGGGAATATAGAGACGAGGGTGACATGAAACTGTGACAGGAAAAGAGAGTATACATGGGAACAGAGAACAAAGAAAGAAAAAGAAAACAACATAATTATAATGTCTGAAACACAAATACAGTGACATGTTTCATATATATATAATTAGCTGAGGAAGTTGTACAAATAAAGTCCTTCACACTTCTCAGAATTTCTAGCTTTGTATTGCAACTCTAAGTTCTCTGTATGAACTGAAATGTAGGACATCTTGATTGAGCAGTGCATTCATGCTTCACACACTCCTGGTTTTTGAGAAACAAAGCAAAAGGTTTTACACATGTGGAATTAAATCTGAGTACTTTATCCAGTTGTGAACATTTTTAAATGCAATTTTAAATTGTATTTACTAACAAAACCTTGGTAAAACCTTGTTATTATTTAAATTCATTTTAAATGCATTTTGATCCAAAACATTTTCTCACGTTTTCATTGAAAAAAATTCAAGGTTGACCTCGAGCAGTACTCAGTTTTCTTAATTTCCCCGAGGTAGCCTCACAGTTAAAGAAGATGCTGTTTATTCATAGCAAGAAGAAAACTGTGTCCCCTGGTATCCAGCTTTCCATAACATAGCTTAACCTGAATTAAAGCTCGGCTAGCGCACTGGTGGTAGCTGCATTAGTGTGTCGAGTGGGATTATCCACTCGCTTGTAGTGATGGGTCGTTCGCGAACGAAATGGCTCTTAGAGCCGACTCTTTGACGTGAACCGACGCGAGCGGCTCCTTATCGCGAGCCGTCACGTGGGTTTTTTTTTTTTTTCTTTCTCTCAGCCTCTCTCTCGCACTTTTTTCCGCTTCACTCCTGCACGCGAGCCTTGTGCTCTTACGCTGGGCAGAGGGGGAGGGGCGGTAGTTCACAACTCAGTAGCACAGGAACAGAGCCAGAGGGAGAGAAAGAGAGGCCAGGGAAACACATTAGAATGGTATAGTAATCATCCACAACTATTTTCGGTTGCAGATGATAAAGGAGTTGAGAAAGTTTATTCATGCAGGTCCATATGACAGAGAATATGCATGTTCTTTAGTTTTCATATTATAATTTATATTTAATGTGTTGTGGTTGCAGTGTTTTGTGTTCTTTTCACTCTTAAATTTGTGAAAGGAAAAAGCTGAAAATTTAAATAGTTAAAACTTAAATGTGAATAGTTGATTTTTGTATTTATATGATTTATTTATTACATTTTATGTGCGAGTGGAATAAATAAAAGTATATTTACGGTGGCCCCTAGAGACAAAGCACATACAAACTCAAATCACGTACGAACTCTGAAGCATGTACAAACTCAAAACACGTAAAAACACGTACAAACTCCAAAAACACGTAAAAACTCCAAAACACGTAAAAACACTACAAACTCCGAAGCACGTAAAAACTCAGAAGCATATAAAAACTCAGAAGCACATAAAACTCAAAACACGTACAAAAGACAACAGAAGTGCTCCAGGATGCTGGGCACAGTGTTTGAGCCTTTGTTATCTTGTGGCTACACAAGCCAGCAAGTACCAACGACCGGATTTGGTCGTGTGGTAATAACAGGTAAATGAACTTTTTTTTAATTATTTGAATATATATATGAGTGCTAGTGTATAAATACAACAAACAATACACACATGCTTTCAATGTGTGATTTAAGTGATCTAGTAGCTTGCTTGGTACAGTGACAAATGTCAATGTGTCACATACAACACAAATCATAGACTTCATGCAGAAATGTGTTTTGGAGTTTATACGTGTTTTGTCTCTAGGGGCCACGCATTATATTATATACTAAAACATATATAATAAAACCACTTGTTTTTACATTAGTAATTCCTTTTGTGCATAATTTTATATTATTGTTAATAATAAATTAATTAAAGCAACAAAACAACCTGAAGAGCCGGTTCGGAGCCGAAAGAGCCGGCTCTTTTTAGTGAGCCGAACCGAAAGAGCCGGGTCTCTAAAAAGAGCCGGAAATCCCATCACTACTCGCTTGTTCTTTTTTTGCTTTGTTATTTTTATGATGGGAAAATTCTCACTGTGCTTTCTGGGAACAAATACATGTATGTGTGTGTCTGTCTTTCATTTTGTCAGGGCAGGGATGTTTCGTATTGATGTGTTTTATTTTGAGTCTACAAACATGTTCTCTTCCGCTGTGTCGCCTGCGATTAGTAAGGTTATGCACAGCACTGTGGTCACAGTGCGACAGCTTCAGCCTGGAAAACTCCCACCGGCTCTGCAACACCAACACGCACCACGACACGACACAGACACACCCACACACACACACCCACACACACACACACACACACACCATGCATGTAATGCATGCAGATAAGACCACTTTCTTTAGTTATCTTTCCTTCCTGCCAACACTTCCGATACATGAAGTGCTCTCTTCCAACTCTAAATGCTGACTGCGTTTCCTTTTTATACACAGACTTTTTGATTTGTCATTCCCAACATATCTTTATCCTGATTGCCACATCAGGGTTAGTAATCAGGTAAGATAAGGGCAAACATCACAGGAAGCTGTTTGTCAGCTCGCCAAGATAAACCAGGTAATACCCAATGTCCCCTTTGAGCTCAATATGAAAATTGTAGCATTGGTGTCTGACCAATCACTTTTACAGTTACAGTGCTGGCAGCAGAGCTTCCTTTATAAACAAAGAGAAAATCTGCTTTTGCGATTATGTGCTTTAATATCAGTTTGCTCTAACATTAAGATACAGAACAATTTGATGGATTCACAATCTGTTTAAATGTAATGTTTAATAGACAGATTTAATTGAGTTATTAAAAAACCAGTGTTTAATGAGAGCAAGAAAAAAAATAAAATATAAAAACACAAACGTAAAACTGTTTGCAGCATACAGCATGTTTAGCTTGGCAGCTTAAGTACCATAGGCAATGCATCCCTGCAAGGAAGTGAACGACAACCTCAGGTTAACCCAAAGACAAAATCCTGCTTTGCAGTGCAGCTTTCAGTGCTTTGACATCAGAGGCTCCATTTTTAACTCCTTTGTCTCGTTTCAAAACCTTTGGAAATACATTATGTTGGACTACAACCTTCACAACACCTTTGTAGTGTGTGTTTGTTGAATGGGTTTGAAACATTTCCTAAGATTAAAATAATTTCTAATAATGAAAATAATTTTATCGAAGGACTTTTTGTAAAATAAATCTAAGCACCGCGCTCTTCGACCTTCGATCTTCCAGTCCGGCTCTTAATCCCATCCTGGCAGGACATTTAATCCCTTCCTCTCCCGGTGAGTGGACAGGACAGTATTGTTGGTCTGAACTGTGGGACCGTTTACTCAGGGGTGATGTTCTGTACGGCACTGGACAAAAACTGTTTATCGCCAGAAGCTCAGTTAGCCGCCCGGCCAGAAGCTCAGTTAGCCGCCCGGCCAGAAGCTCAGTTAGCCGCCCGGCCAGAAGCCCAGTCGCCACCTCCGCCACATTCAGCCTCACAATCCATAGCTCAATTACAGTCACAGCCAGGACTTATTAAAAACCCTGTTACAATCCATGGCCCAGTCAGTAGCCCGGTTAGCAGAAGAATCATTAGCTGTATCCTCAGTTCAGCAGTCACCAGCCCTGCATCCTGTGTCAGTTGCTCCACTACCTGTTCAGCCATCACCTTCACCTACTCCTCCTGTACAGCAAGCCATGTCAGTCCAACCCATAACGGACAGTTCAACAACTCCGTACTCTAAGCAGAGAGACAAACCCAAGAACAATGTCAACATTCTCAAAGGCTGGCCAGTTCTGAGACTGAGATGCACTCCAGGGCCTCCCCAGAGGCTGGGGTTTCAGCCCCCATTAGACCCTGGACCCCTGGAGTTTAAGAAGCAGCTGAGGACTGCACAGAGCTGTCGCTGCCTGAGCAGGGTCAATGCTCTGCGCAGCTGCAGGCCGCTATGTGTTTGCCAGAGGCCCGTGTGCCTGCTGGTCCTGTTCTGTCCCTGCCAGAGGCCCGTGTGCCTGCTGGTCTGTTCTGTCCTGCCAGAGGCCCGTGTGCCTGCTGGTCCTGTTGCGTTCCTGCCAGAGGCCCGTGTGCCTGCTGGTCCTGTTGCGTTCCTGCCAGAGGTCTCCGCACCTGCTGGTTCTGTTCTGTGTGTGCCAGGGGCTCCAGTGCCCACTGGTTCTGAGACTGTTTTTGCTGGGGGGCCCGAGGAGCCCGTCCAGCCTTCTTCCTCGTCAGCTGGGGGGCCCGAGGAGCCTGTCCAACCACCAGCTGCTCCACCAGCAGCCTCATCCACGCTTGCAGCAGCAGTTTCATCCATGCCGCCACCTGCTGCAGCGCCTCTGTCTGCATCCTCCACGCCGTTGCCTGGCCCGGCCTCTGCTGCATCCTCCACGCCGTCGCCTGGTCCGGATTCAGCATCCTCAGCGTCGCCTGGTCCAGCGCATGCTTCGGCTTCATCCGCTTCGCCTGGTCCAGCGCATGCTTCGGCTTCATCCGCTTCACCTGGTCCAGCCACTGCTTCATCCTCGCCTGGTCCAGCCTCCGTGTCTTCATCCTCGCCTGGTCCAGCCTCCGTGTCTTCATCCTCGCCTGGTCCAGCCTCCGTGTCTTCATCCTCGCCTGGTCCAGCCTCCGCATCACCTGCAGTGGCCTCCTCTTCAGCTTCCTCATCAGCTGCTTTGCCTGGTCCAGCTTCAGCATCCTCATCAGCTGCTTTGCCTGGTCCAGCTTCAGCATCCTCATCAGCTGCTTTGCCTGGTCCAGCCTCTGCTTCTGCTTCAGCCTCGTCTGGTCCAGCCTCTGCATCCTCATCGTCTGGTCCAGCGTCTGCATCCTCATCGTCTGGTCCAGCGTCTGCATCCTCATCGTCTGGTCCAGCGTCTGCATCCTCATCAGCGTCCGCCTCGTCTGGTCCAGCCTCCGCTTCAGCGTCCGCCTCGTCTGGTCCAGCCTCCGCTTCAGCGTCCGCCTCGTCTGGTCCAGCCTCCGCTTCACCTGGGGCTGCAGGGGGCACGCAGCCTTCAGGTCCACTACTACCACCTCCACATCTTCGGTCATCTGCCAGGCCGCTTGTTGGGCATCTCCGCCACCGTGGACGCCCTCCTGAACACTGCCACTGCCTTCCGCGTGGCCGGCCTCCGGACTTGTTTCCACGCCGCCGTTGCCGTCCGCACGGTCGGCCCCCAGAACTGTTTCCACGCCGCCGTTGCCGTCCGCACGGTCGGCCACCAGAACTGTTTCCACGCCACTGCCTACTGCGTGGCCGGCATCCGGACCTGCCCCGTTGCCATTCGCATGGTCGGCTTCCTGAACTTGACCATCTGGGCCTTTTTGGACTCTGTCCCTCCGTCCTGGGCCCCCTCCGCCCGCCCTGGTCGGGTTGTTTTCTGTTTTGTTTTGGTCCATTTTTTCGTTTCTGCTGGGCTGTCTGGTGCCAGCCCTTGAGGGGGGGGTACTGTCATGGTCCTGGGTCGGTGACCCAGCGCTTTTAGTTTGTTATCATTTTCTAGATGATGATTGTTTAAGTTCTGTGTTATTTTCGATCTGCCTCTGAGTCTGCGTCTGTATCTGTCTGTCTATGGTGTCTCCCCATCTGTTTGTGAATCTGTCTGTTTAGTTCAATGTCTTGTCTGGTTCCATGTATCTGAGTTTCCTGTTTTATTGTGAAGGTCCGTGTCATATGTGAGTGTGATCAGTTTACGTTTCCCCTGTCCCGTCAGCCCAGATTCCTCCCAGCTGTGTTGCCCTCCTGTCTCTCATCCCCTGATTACTGGTGTGTGTATTTAAGCCCTGTGTGTTCTCCTGCCTGTTGCCGGTTCGTCTGTGTTCCTCCGTGTAACTCCGTGTTAGTCTGTTACCCTGTGTTCCACGGTGTCCTGTTCTTCATCTGCGTCTCTCTGCTATTCATCATCCGTTGTCATATGCTCCCAGGTCTGTTATTTTAGTTCTCCCAGTTTAGGTGTCTTTAGTTGTTTGTTATGCCCCACTGTTTGTTTGCCACTACACCTCTGTAAATAAAACCACCGGTATCTCATCCACTGCCTGCATCTTGGGTCCTCCTTCTATATCCACACGGCTCGCCTCGGCAGCCGTGACAAACTCTCCAAAAAGAGTTAAATTAACACTCTCTGGTGTGGACCCATATAGACACTTTAATAGTGTTGAAATCAAATCCGACAGTGTTAATTTGGACATGCTGGATTTGCTGTGTAGTTTCCATCTAAGCATGATATAGCATGTTCTGACTGAGGGATTTCTGAAAAATGCAAACGTACAGCTCTGCTATCACTTCCAACATAAATGAAGACAGGAAACTAAACAGCAGTGACGTTTGTAGGGTTACTGAAGTTTGGCTAGTGTTACGTCCCTCTGCAGCCCCTAATCTCTTCAGTGGGTTCAGCTGTTGCTAATTGACCACACGTAGTCAGGTGTGGATGGAAGGATACCTGAGGCAGGCTTTCAGCAGGCCTCACTAGCCGTTGCCGTGGTGGCATCAGCTGTTCTAGCCAACTTGCAATGCAGTTTAAGATTAAACCTCTTCTCACCTACGTAATGTTAGTGACACAGCTATGTTAGCATAATATAAACACAGTGAAGATGGAGGATGAACGCTAACTGTTTTCCAGTCAATAAAAGTTAACATGAGGGTTCCCGATGGTTAGGGACAGGATGCTGTAAATGGACCAAACTTCAGTCAGGAGAACAACTGAGATAATCCATCCACAATACGAGGTTAGTCATTCATATACTGCTGGGCTGTAGCTACATCAGAAGGCTTAAATGAGCTTAAAAATTAACAGAGAGGCCGACAGTGATCACTGACTGTTTTTAGGGGCTTGTTGAGATTCAATAGAGCAAGATACAAAGCATTAAAACATGTTAAAAACACAACAGCCTTAATAAACGCAGAGTAGACCACAGTGGTGGCAGCATCAGGCTAAGGCAGAGCCTCTCATTAACACAGCCAAGTACACTGTTCAGAACTGAGGCAGATCCTTACAGAAAGCATGCTCTGTGATGAAGAAGGAAACATACTTCTGGAGCAGTTTCCAGCCCAGCCAAAGCCCACAGGAAATCTGCAGGAGAAATTTAGGTTATCTGACACTCAACGCAATGCTGATAATGTTGGTTTTCAGGCTTTAACACACTTGATTATGTGTAAACTGCAGTGACTGTAGTAACCATTTCTTTAGAGAAAGAAATAGTCCAAACACTTTTTTGGAAATAGTATTCTTATTAGAATATGCAAATTCAGCATGAAACAGAATTACTGGGCTGTGTGTCCCAAAAACATAACTCCGAACAAGAACTGGAAAACAGAGAGAGACACTGAAGGTGGATTTTAAAATATAAGTTGAAATCACCAGATTTCATACAGGCCGATTATTGATGAAACAATGTATTGAGATATTGTTTGAGCAGTTAAGCAGTTTGCTGGACATTAATGTGAGGAAGTGGAAATGAAGTTTTGAATTATGAAAACACCAGTTCAGGCTTTTCAGGGGATCAAACCTTTGTCTAATTATCCCAGGGCTTTGTTTTCTGTGTTTTTCCCACAGTGTGTTTCAGTTTTTATGACTGAAACAGAGTTAAACTGAGTTAATTACAGTGTCTCATTTGGCCAAATAAATGACTCTGCTTGATGTTTCCTCAGATCTTTGTCATTGCTTATTTTCTATTGTGGTGGCGGGATGCCAGTGTTAGGAAAAGATTGTGATCCAAGTGTGTGCATGTCAATGTTACTGCTGTCAGTGGTGATTAAGTAGACTTATTGAACCATAAAATGTGTAAATGGACCCGAGTGTAACAGCTATTCATGTTAAATTCTGTTGACTCAGCCCCCAAACAGTAAACAGGGCTAACTACTGAGGCAGCAGGTGGCTTTTCACCTTTAAACATGACTGTAGTTTCTGAGGAGTTGATACAAAATCTTTACTAAACCTCTTGAATTAATGGTGAACGTCTCTTTTTCAGTCACGTTTAATTTAAAATCTACTCCAAAGCTGTACTGGGACAAACCTGAAATATGGCAAACCAATAATGTAACATCTTCTGGTTTGTTTAAACCAGAAATCTGCCCATTAAAAAAATGTACAAGCCAATGTTGTTGTGTTTTGTGAAATGAATGTAAACACTATCAAATAGATCTTCACTCAAGTGCAGCCACAACTGCACGTTTATTATGACGCCAAACACATCAATCTGAGGCCAGAGACTCAAGCAAAGTCTAATGAGATAATCAGTTACAGCTGTGACAGGTGAACAGAGGAGCGCAGGTGTGGAGGATGCAAACAAACGAGGGACAATCATCTTCCAGCTGTGGGAAATAATCCACCATATCAGCACCACACAAAATATACAAGAAAGGTGTGATGATGCAACAGCTGCATTAAAATAATAAGAAATGCAAACTGTGAAGTGAAACGTGAGCTGCTTTTGATGATTTTATTTATCACAAGATTTCTTTCAGCAGGGAGTTCTGCCAGTGATGTATGGATGAATTAAATATTTCTGACTTTTTTGGCTTTTTTGATGGATTTCTTTCACTGTACATCATCGTATTAAAGCTGGGCAAAACATGAGTCAATTTGCAGGAAACATGAAGGAAACAATGAACAAATCACAGATCATTGGGATATGGAGAAAGCACCCAACTGGGAATAACTTTATGCTACATTCATGGCTCATCCTACACACTTAAAAAGCAGGAGAAAGGGAATGTAAAGGAAAAAAAAAAGAATTGTCATTGAGTTTTATAGGCTTCTCACTCTAATGCCGTTCTCAGCAGACCTGGCACAAAGAATTAGATTTGTAAAGCAGACGTGGTCAGTGCGCAGAAACAAACCAACAAAGGGGATAACTCAGAGGAACAAACCCATACAGCATCTACTCAGTTTGCAGCTCCTCTTCAAACTGTTTTATGGTGAGTTTCAGCTCCAAAAGCTACATTTTGGTTCACAAAAAAACAAACAAGGACGAAAGCAACTGTGCATAAATCAAACTGTGCAACAACTTTAAAAAAAAGCCTTGCCAGATAATGTAATGGATGGATTCCATTTAAAAAGCAGCATATTTCTCTTTTCTAGCTTTGGTCACAACCAAAAGCAGAGCTAGAAATGAGATCAGCAAAACAAAACTTCAAGTTAATGTTGCTTAATTACTCTGACCTGTGAGTGAGCATCATGTATTTCAGTCAGTTTCTACCACCAAAAAGCCCAGAATGAAGCAGAACCTTGAGTTCCTCGTCTTACTTTAACTCACTGGAGTATCAGTGGTCAACACCACCGAGCCGTGGCTGACACGGTTTCCTTAACTCAGCAGAGGAGTATTTGAGATCAGCACTCTGGCTGCTTGCTCGCTCCAGCATCTTTTCCCTGTACGTTTCTTCTTTCGTGCACCATTTATCATCTCCAGAGTTTACTGTTTATTTACACCACACGGCATAACAACGGAGCGCTGGATGTGAGACACGCAGGATTCCTTCTGTATGGCTGTTAGATCGCTCAGAAACACAAACATGCAGATGGACTGGGAGACCATAAAATCAGTAGAAGATGCAGCATAGAAAGCTTTTGAAAAAAACAACACGAATACCTTTGTAATATTTTCAGAGATAAAAGATAAAAGGACACTTTGGTTTCGTCAGAGGGCTCATACAAGAAAACTGGATTTTGATACATGTTTCTGTTATTAAAGATAAACATAAATAGGAAGTATATATATATTTTAATACAAACTTGGTGAATGTGTGCACAATTTAAATGAATAAAAAAGTCTGCAGCATGAATCACTTTCACTACAAGAAGAAATATTTGGTAACAATATTATTGCAGACATGAGTTAACTACCTCTGTAAAAACATGAATTAATTAAAGAATAAATCATCTACATGTTTATTCATCATTGTGCATTTTGGGGTGTGTGGGATAAGAAATTTTTGAAAAGTTACCACTGATACTAACATTGAGTAATTTTGACCAATCAGAAATCAGTGTGGCAAAAATGCATGTCTGCATGTCTGGTTGCTTAGCAACACATTATTTACACACATTTAAAGGTTCCGGCAACATGAATGCGATAGCTAGATGTGACTGAAAGATAAGCACACAGGGGACTGTGGTGAGATAAATGATGAATAATTACTGCAGGGCTGAGCTGTGGTTGGCTGTGCAGAGCAGCGAGGGAACCTTAGCTCAGCTGAGCCGAGAATCCGAAGAACTAATCTGATTAAATAAAGAGAGAAATCCAGAGTCTCAGGTCTGAGGAGCAAAGCTCATGTTTTCTGGTTATGGACCATCGTGATTTTCAGGATTGTTTGATTCTCGGGCCGTGAAAAACATTCTTACACTTTTCCTCCGATGCATTCGAATAAACTGCCAGTACCTGATGAGCCAGACTTCAAACGGCTTTGTTTGTTCGGTGAATGTTAAACCTGAATACACATCTTGAGGTTTTCTCAAAGTAACATTGTTCCCAGCCTACTTTCTAAAAAGTACTTTGTGCATGAATAGTTGCCAGCTTGGCTCTATAAGTGCTTTTAATGCTCATTCTAGCAGCTGCCGAACACTTTTCTAATGAGAACAGACTCCCTGCAGCGTTTTCAGGTGCAATAAACCTCATTTTCCAAGGTCATGTCTCTAATGTAAAGCAGTGGGGGGCCTAGTATTTACAGGCAGAAGCACGTCTGGGAAACATTTTCAAAGATGAGGAGCACAAATCTAATGGAAGGGAAGAGAATAAGAGGTGTTCTACTTTTCTAAGCTCACTTCACTTTGTCTCTTCTGTAGAACTTTTCTATGAACTTCTACCATTTCAAACATTCCCTGACAAAAAGACCAGTCTCGCTGTATCACTGCACCACTCCTCCTTTATTCTGGCTCCATATTCCATATACAGTATTTGTGATTGTCTCTGTCACTCTGACTCTGACCACGGATGTACCAGAAAAGTCGAAACACACCAACTTCTTCAGGTCAAATTGTTGGTTTTGATAAAAAAAAACACTATTATTTCTCTGTTCATGCTTCTTTGTTCATCCCACCATCTGCTCACTGCTCAGTTTAAAGAAACTGATTTTCACACATAAAACCAGCGGATGCACACGTGCATGTTATTAGACGTGCTTGTTAACTTTGCTTAACTGTCATCATGTTTTCAGTTCCAGTGCCATTGTTTCTCAGTCAAAAACACGTTGCACTCAGATTGGGCATAAAAGGGTCTTGAAGCATTTAAAGCAGCTTTAAATAATTTACATACTTTCTAATATCCAGCAGAGGGCGACTGCTCCAAAACCAAGACTGGTTGTAACGTAGAACCTAAACACTGAGCTATTAGTGTGATCTTCAAGACTGGGTCCTCTAACACAGACCTGGGAGTTTTCTGCACAGCATCTCGGCTGTTCTTAGGACTCCACTGACAAAGACAACAGTACGTACACACACACACACACACACACACACACACACACACACACACACACACACACACCATTTCTATAGTAGAAGGGTCCAAAAATCAATTCTTCTCTGTGAAGCCTCGCCATCTTTGGAAAAATCTGATTATTAAAGGGACACTTAGACTGTACCAGTTAGTAAAAATACTTGCACACAAAAATGTGTGCACTCCATCACACACAGACACACAAAGCTTTTGTATTCAGTTCATGTGACTGTCGTATTGACAGATATCTGCAGCAGCTCTGAATGCCACTGCCTCCTGCCTCATCGACTCAACAGCCCGGACTCGACTGAACTTTGCAGGAAGTTTAGACGGTTTTCTTCACTGTTGACTCTCTGGACTTAATGTCAGCATTTGTTTATATTATGTAGCCCATTTACCTCTGGGGCTTAGTGTGCAGCAAGCCAGCTAACACCTGACAGTATCATTTTGGAAAATGGATTGAAGTGTCACTTTGGTACAAATCAGGAAGCAGTCAGCCTTTGGTGTGAATGCCTTTATTTTCCTCCTCTTGGCTCTCGAGCTGCACGGCCGTGCGGTGACACAACGTTTAAATTCACAGCACCAGCTGAGTTGTAATTAAGCTCAAGAGTTTTTTGTGTTTGGAACTTCTGCAGCATCTGAATACTTTATCCTCTAATTATATCTAATGAGCAAATGTACTATAGCATGTATTACAAAGACACATTTTGTTATAATTATCTGTATTGTGGACAGGGTTATGGATTTCTGAGCGAGAGTTATTGAAGCTGCTGGTGCATAATGACTTAATTTGCTCTACAGGCAGTTGAAACCTAAATGGTGTTTTCTGCTGTGCTAGTTTACATAGGAGCCAAGGGCAACTGAAATGCACTCATCCATAAACCAGATGTGGAGCAGGAAGCTTGCTGATGTAGCGTTTGCGAGCTTGTTGCTAGTTCAGAAACTTCAGTTTCCAAAGCTGTGTTGAACTTGTTGTGAGTTTAGCTCTGATGAGTCGAGACGTTTGCACAGTTTGTCCAGTTTGTCTTGTCTGCACACTCTTGGTCTTCTATGTAAAACATTTTTGTTCAAAGGGAGTAGGCCACACTGTAACAGAGTCATGCCTTAGACTGGCCTCACAAGTGGCTTTATTGGTCAACATTAATTAGCAATAATTTGTTGGTCTCCTATACTAATATTTCCCTGTTGTAAGCCATTCTGTGCTGTTACACCAACATGAACTAGTATCCACTACTCGATGTGGTTATCTCCCAAGATATATCATATCTTACAGCTGGTCTCCAAATTGGCACTCAGTCATCATAACTTGGGTGAAACCTTACTGTAGACAGAGCACCGCTGCTGATTAATAGCGCCACTTTGGACATTTTTCTGTCTCAAATCACAGTGTGTCCATTCCTCTGTGCCAATATTGCAGAGAGAGACTTTCAAAACAAATGAGAAAGTGAAAACAGGAACTATAGCCAAGCCAGAACGGCCACTGCCAAACAATCAATCCCAGTTCCCCACATATTCCCTTCTGCAGTCCAGGCGCCCGGAGCTTTAGGCTCATTTTCACATTGCAGTAAAATCAGGGCACATATCTGCAGGTTCCACCCCAACAGCCTGCAAGTGTTACAACTCAATCAGAGCTGATCTCCTCTGTAGTCCAGTCCAGTTTTCTACCCCCCTGCCACACACACTCACACACACACACTCAGCTGGACATGTGTCCACCTGCAAAAGTATGGCTGAGATCAAAACAAGCAGCAGATTTTTAAGGTCAGAAGGATTCGCTTTACTGCGGCGCTCTATTCAAAGTCAGTGCTCTGTTGTTTGACTGCCAGAAGCCAGCGTGCCGTCTCTCTCTGGGTGTTTTCTTGTCTTGGCAGGCTTTTGGTGTTTTGTTTGCGTTTATTATTGAAACTTTAAGAGAGCAGATAAATAATAGTTGCAGTCATGTGTATTTCAACATAGTTATGTGTTATTTTTCCTGGCAGGAATATCTTCAATGTTTGTGTTCAATATCGAAATAGTTATTTCTGTGTTATTGTCTGTCAGGTTTGTTTGTGTGTACCAAATAAACTTTATGCACATAATGATTGTTTGTACATACACTTCATTCCCTTTGCTATTATATACTGAGTGCAGGGAAGTGTATACACAATATGAACACTGTGTTCGTGTATCGATGTATTTCTGTGTGTGTACAAAAATTATTCTCAAACTAAATTCCAATATTTTCACTAATAAAATCATCCTTGGTCAGTGTCACTGGAGACAAACTGAAGCTGCAGTTGTTATACAATGTAATTTCTACTTTCACTCAAAACCATTTAAATATGTTCTGGTTGGAATAGTAGCAGATTTGGAAAAGTATTCCAGGCCCTTCTCTCCTCGGCCCTGTCCATCCAAATTCAGCCCAATTTGGGGTAACCCAGGCCAGATGGAAAGGGAAATCTGTCCAGCATGATGTGAATCAGCCCTAGGGTCTCCTATCATTTTAAAATGCCCAGGAAATCTTCAGAAATAAGCCAAAATCCACAGGTCCAGCAAACATTTAGATCAGATGCCTAAAGGATTTCAAGCAGCAGGGGCTCCAATCAGATTTCCTAATCCCCTATATGAGTGAGCACAGATGGGAGAGTTAATCAGCACTGTCATTATTTTGGGCAATAGTCAGAGTTAATGTTGTCTTTGTGTATTGCAGGGTGGTATCATAGAGGTGCTGAGTCTTCTGGAAAATTTTGAGTACTGCTATTATGTTTGCACCATGGACCTTAAAAAGAGTCAATCTTAACTTCTGTGTCAAATTGCTCGTATCACCAGTGATGCCTGTCAACGTGAAACTCGAGTCAAAGTCCCAGAGGCTGACTGGAGTTTATCAATGAAAGAGTACACAAGCCTGAAAGAAACTCATCACATCAGGAGTGTGACCAGAACGATGTTTGTCTTGCGCTGGAACTCATCCCATGGAGTCAAGCCGTCGATGCAAAGTTCTACTGTAACATCCCGAGGCATCCGGGAAGATTTGGTAGGACCAACCTGAAATGGGCCGTGTGGGCAGACACACAGTTCACTGGAAACTTGAGGTTCGGTCACACCAAATACATTTTTACTCACCACTATTCCATTTATCTCCACAACAAAAGGCCCCACCTGGGCAGTGGATTTGAACCCAAGACCTTCCTGCTGAGCAGTAATATTGCTAACCACAGCACTGCTATTCTGCAGCATTCTAGTTGATTCTATTTGTTTATTTAAGCAGAAGGCGTTGGCTTCACACTATCACAAGGACCGGACTCAGATGTCAACCCTTTCTGTAGCTACAACCTGAGGAAATTAGATTTAACATCTATGATTTGAATTGCTGCTGATGAGTAGATACTGCTATTCGTGCATTTATTATTGATGTAAATAGCTTTGTAATTGTTCATTTAAAAGGTCCTGCAGGACGATCATTATCTTTCACTCTCTCACACGGTGGTTGCAAACAGATGACAGTTCATGTGTCTGCAGATCAATTTTGTTGATTGAACTCACCTCTCATCTTGCAGCAAGTGTGAAGAAATGAATGAGGCTAATTGATGCTGCATTGTGCACTCTGTCGGGGTGTCTGACAGAACCCTGAAACTTTGCTATTTCAGGCAGTCACAGCTCTGAGAGAGGGGAGAAAGAAACACTTGTGCATATGTTGTTTTTCAATTCTGGTTTCCTTACTTGTTTCGTACAACTTGTGTTCAGTTACCCAGTTGACCTTTTTAGTGGATACATGTCGTGCTTTATTCAAGTTTTCAGATTATCTTGCCAATATACACTCAAGATTTCCATTAATCGTCCTGGTCACTTTTTCTTACACGTTTGGGTTTCCTTGTGTTTTCATTGGTAGTGTCATCATCTGTGTGGATAGTTCTACTTACATTTTGCTTCTTCTTAGATTTTGGCCTTCATGTCTGGGCTTTCCTACTTCATCATCCAACCATGTATAACTGTAGCTTTGCTTTGAGGCAGAGAGAGCAAAAGCCAAAAATCTTAGTGTCTCGTCCTTACAGAGACCAAGGCCTTCACTGGCCGGAGTATCTCAGTGTATTTTGTGTGAACAGCTTAACAATAAAAGTTTTTCATGAAAGCAGAGTTTGGAACAAAATGTAGAATTAAAAAGATCATTTAAACAAGGTAAACAAGGCCACTTCAATCCAGAAAATCAAAAAGAAGAACTGAGGACATAAGTGATGCAAAGAATCTAAAACACAGGCAGATAACTCAGGAGGAGGATTAAAAGACCCTCTGACACAACTAAAGAGAAAAGAAGGGCTTCAATAAGCTAAAACAAGTTAAAACAAAGAAGGCAAGAAAGTAAAACTAGACAAAATTAGACAATTGACTATCAAAATAAAACAGGAAGCTACTATACAGGGAAACACTTTGCACTGAAGAGGCCAGACCAGGGCCCTATGTTACAAAATAAGTTCAGCATACCCAGAGTTATGTAGATTTACTCACCTTAACACTGACAGTATGGATAAACGGTCACTCGAGGCTGGTTATCAGTCCACTACCTTAACCGTCATCCTTAGTAAAGATGCAACACTGTTGTAAAAAGGACAGTTATATTTTTATGTTCTTTGTAGAATGTTAATCACCATTCGATAACATATCTAGAGTAGGCAGCCATCGTTCTCATAGGCATTTTCTAAGGAAGAAGCCTCTTATGATCCATAAAACCCAGGAGAGTGATTAGATGTTAACACAATCACCCATTTCACATGAGCATGCAAAGGAAACTTAATAAGAAACTTAACATTGATAATAATTGTAAGAATAATGGGTCTGACCCAGTGTTTTGTGTTTGTTGGTTTATTTATATTGTTGGATTATTGTCATCCTTGGTTTTCTGCTTCTGGTTATTCTTAGTTCCTAGGATTTACGGTTTATGTTATTTTTGCCTTCCAGATGTTCCTCGTCTAGTCCCTCTTGTCTCCGTGTTCCCTTTGTCTCTGCCTCAGTGTCAAGTCCCAGTCTTTGTGAATGTCTCTTGTTTCCTGTTTTATGTTGATAGTCCTGGTTCTGTGTGCAGTGTATCTAGTTTTTCTTCCCCTTGTTTCATTATGTCTGATTAGTCCCAGCTGTGTTTCCCCCGTTTCCCATTCCCTCATTACTCCCTCGTATATTTAAGCCCTGTGTTTTCCTTTGCCCTTTGTGTCCTATATCTTCTCTGCTGTATGGGTTCCTTGTGCTATTGTTTAGAGTCTATGATGGGAAATTTCTTTCTTCTATATAATGATCAAATGTTTTAACAATATCATTTTAGTAATAGTAGTATCTTTGTCACATAGTTATATTCATGTAGGATGTTGCCACAAGTGGGTCTTATGTTTATCACACCTTCACAGTGGGGCCATTGTATGTGGGTTGATGACATCCAGGCGCTGCGTGTAAGGGAGGTGACGGTTAGTCGTAACTCTCGTGTGGGGGGGAAGGGTCCGAGGATGAGCTGAACTAGGAGGTATAGAGCTACGTGATGTGCTGTGGAAGTTTCTTTGTATGTGAGCTTTGCCAGGTCATATATAAGACATGAGCGGGCGGCGGCCATCTTTAGAAATCATTTTGGTGTGTGACCAAGTGTTTGCAATTTATTTAAAATTTCCACGGCAGTTCCTAGCTTCTCAGTTCCAACTGAAAACTCTCAATAATAATCAGGAGACATTCCAACATGGTGGTCTTCAAAAATCAGATGACATATGTTTATTCAAAACATAGAAATGGGAACAAAACATTTTTTTTTTTTTAGTTGTTTAATGATCATCTCAAACACAGGGGGTAGAATAATGCACAGAGGGAGTAATGAGACTGACATGATTAAAATATTTAAAGAAAGAAAGGAGTCTGAAGTTTTCATTTTTTTTTCTACATGATCACTTTAAATAATAACAACCAGCTGCAGGAGAGAAGAAATTAGAGTGCAAAAACACACTGCCAAACACTAAAAAGGAGAGCCACAAATGGTGAGAAAAGAAAGGCATAATGACTGGAAACAAGAGAACAACAGCCCAACCATGTGTCTGTCTGAATGACAGATAAAAGAAAAGTGAGTGACAGCGAGAGAAACAGAAGGACAGAGATGGGCACTCATGCAGGTGTTGAACTAAAGCAAATTAAAAGATGACAGGCTCATTTCAGCTGCCTGTCTGTGTGCCAGCGAGATGACTGTTTGGTTTCATTTCCATTTCAACATGTCACTCTGCTGGAGGACCTAATGGAGGGTGGCCATCTCTCCATCTGTAAGATATCGTCTGTAACAAGCTCTGCATATGTTTTCATGGGAAGTAATAATTCTAATACTAAATTAATACTAAAACGTAATTAGTAGCAAATACAAATTTGCGAAAGATGTCACACAGCTTAATTTTTCAATGTTCACTGAGCCCTAACCTGCCTCTCTCAGCTTACCTAACCCTGAACTAGTGGGTACCTGACCAAACCTGAGTTATAGTGTCCCGCTTGATTTACGCTCTTCCTCGTCTCCTTTCATGTGGATTCTGTTCCTCCATCCTGTGGCAGATGGACACCAGGTAAATTGATAAAAATATCTTTGTAACACTTCACAGTGTAATAAAGTGGGAAAACTAATTTAGTTAGTCTCATGAAAGTGGCCACTTTCTCATTACTTTCATATATTGTTTTAGTAAGTATCCAAAACATAACAGTTCCATTTATATATTTTTTCAAGGGATCTTAATCTGTTTTCACTCTTGTATGCTTTTCATACAAGTTTCACACAAGACCGACACAAACTTTATACGATTTATATATATCTTTTCCATGTGGGTGTCACGGTCTGGAGGTTCAGCTGGTCGCTGATCAGCTGTCTCTCCCTCTTTCTCTCTAGTCCTCTCTCTCTCCAGGGCTGAACTCATTATGGGTTCACGCCCTTGGCCCACGCCCTCGAGGAAGAAACACCTGTGCCTCATCAGTGTGGATGGTATTTAAGACAGGAAGCAACGGCTGTTCTTCGCTGGATCGTTGTGAGAATCGCGTCAGTGAAAGTCGAGCGTCCCAGCAAGTATTTTTCCCGTGCAGTAGGTGTTTAGAATCTAACAAGTGTTTCTTTGTGTACAGATTCCCTGGACTGTTTCCCTGGTGTGCGAGTGGATTCGTGTTTGGACTGTGTGGAGAGAGACGAGCGTGTTCCCCTGGATTTTCCCCGGAGCCCTGCCCCCCTCACCTTTTGTACATAGCACTGCCCTGCATCTGTGTATATACACTCATTGGACATTGTTCTTTAATAAATTCTCTTGTGTACATCATCCCCGGAGTCCAGCGCTTGAGTCCACCTTGTACTTCGTGACAGTGGGATGACTCAAGTCTGACCACTACATTTACTTGCTCATACAGCTTAAGTGCATTGTCATGGTTTTTTTTTTGTTTTTGTTTTTTGTCTCCAACAACATACCTGACAATTACAAGTAGTGATGAGATTAGTGGAGTGTTACAAATATGTAACACATATTTGTAATAGATCCCAAGCAAATGTAATCTGGGAGAAAATACACTTCCCTCTAAAATAACTGAGAATGTACTGTGACTGTGTGGCATTATGTGCATTTTTTTGAGACATTTGTTCTTAATGACAGTTTCTGTGTCCCGCCATCTCCTTGTAGTAGCTGCAACAGTGAGGTGTTGCAGATGAAGCTGCACAAGTGAGCACACAGATGCAGAGGACAACAATCAGATCGATCAGTATTCTCACAGCAAGTCTGTATATCAGCATAAGTGATATAAATACAGCCTTTCTTTCCTTGCTCTTATCTCTACCACTGAGACCCCCCCACCCCGCCCCCCCCACCCTTCTGTCCCCTTAATCAAATTGATCGCCCTGCAGACCCTCTACAAACAGCACTCTTATTTTCTGTCTGTGTTTTTCTCTCCCTCTTCTCCATCATTGCTGGAGACGCCCACACAGTTTAATAATCAAAGTGTCTTTTTCTGCATTTTGTTGTTCATGAGAGTCGGCATCGAGGAGAAAACAACTCTCCAGCTACTGCGAACTGAACCACTGGGTCACTCCAGCTGCGAGACACTGAAATTACTGATGACATTTCAAGTGTTTTACTGCAAAGAGACGTCTTAGCAATGAGTCAGAATCCCCCCATTTCTGTCCATAATCGATGCATCTTCTACAAACTAAATGAATTTCCCTTTGCTGCTACCACCTCAGTATTATGCTCTTTATCTGTCTTTTCATCGTGGAATATTATCCTCTTTACCGGACACCCTGTAGATGGGTTTTATTTCTCGCTGTTACAGGACATGTAGGTCAAGTGCTCCAAAAGCTGTTCAGCTCCACAGGGACTTGATTCGGCTTGGGGATAAGAAAGTGATGATTAAAGGCTGCAGCAGGTTTAATCCTTTGATTGGAGGTTTGACCATGTGGATGAGATCCACATGATTCCCACAGGACCAATAATCACTGAGTAAAGAACTCCTCGGGGCCTTTTAAAGAGATCAATCTTGATAGTTAAACCGCAGCTGATTGGAGGACTAGTCTATCAGTCGCACTGAGCTCATCTGAGGTCGTTATTTCACTGATTTTTTTCCTCAACCTTTAAGACCACAACAGTCAGCAATAGTCACAGGGTTTAGAGCAGCGATGTAAAACTCATTTTACATGGCGGGCTGGACCAGTGAGAGTCCACCTTTTCTGTCAGTGTAAAGAAGTTCTACATTAAACTGTTTTTCTACACGATAAAGAAAAAGCTGCTGTGACAAAGACAGAAATCTGTCAGCATGACTCTTTGGTTTTTTTTTAACTGTATTCATCTAATGAATCTAACCAGGGGTCAGTGTTCAAGGCAAGTCGTTTGCTGTTTGGATGGTGCCTCTTCTCTAAATTGTCTTTGCAAAAGATAAATAATTAAATAATTAAAAACCAAAACTATGAATATATGCTGAAACGCAAAATGTCAAGAAGAAAAGAATGGGACAGCTGCAACCTGTGAGAATGTGGGTTGTTAGATGAGTGGAGGTTTACCACCACATTGCTAATCCTCGAGTCTGTTACAGAGCTTTCCTCATGTCTTATTTTCACCTCCTCTGTGCTTCATCCTTCTGAATGTGACTGGCAAATTTATCTCTGTGCACCATCGCCAACAACGCCTCAGTTTCTAAAACACCTGCACTGGAGCTGTGAGTGACGATTGACAGCTTTATCCTTTCTGAAGACCTGTGACGTGACACTGTGACACATATGAACTCTGATGGAGGAGGAATCTACAAATGCAAGGTTTTGTCTAATTTGCTCCATTCTAACTGCATTGTTGACATTTTAGCCAGTTTAGTTTCCATAATTATGACATGTTTGTGAGCACAAACCGCTGAGGTCAAACTATATCAATAATATTGTCTTGCATTCAGCACTAATTTGCTGTGTTTCACATCGTTAGGCAGTAGTCACATACCTGTTAAAATGCTAAGGGTTCAAGTGTCATTCTAAAAGGAGCCCATGTTGATGCTGTTTCAGCCGAAGATGTGCAGTAAATATTCATTTAAACTCTAATTTTGTTACAGCTGAATAAGATTTATAATCAACCCTCTGCCTGTTGAATCAATCACCTGGTAACAGGCTAAAAACATAGAATTTCACCAGTTTACCCCCCAATTTTATTTTCATATTGTCTTATGAAATTCATAATCCTAGTTTGTTTACAGTGTTTGGAATTACATGGAAGATTGGCCAAACAGTGAGACAACCAAAACATGGGTACAAGCGGCAGAAATGAGCTTCCTCTGAAGGGTGGCTGGCCTCTGCCTTAGAGATAGGGTGAGAAGTTCGGCCATCCCGGAGGGGCTCAGAGTAGAGCAGCTGCTGCTCCACATCCAAAGGAGCCAGCTGAGGTGGTTCGGGCATCTGACAAGGATGCCCCCTGGGTGAGGTGTTCCGGGCATGTCCCACCGGGAGGAGGCCCAGGACACGCTGGAGAGATTATATCTCTCGGCTGGCCTGGGAACGCCTTGGTGTTCATCTGGACAAGCTGAAGGAGGTGGCTGTGGAGAGCGAGCTCTGGGCTTCTCTGCTTAGGCTGCTGCCCCCGTGACCCGGCCTCGGATAAAGCGGATGAAGATGGATGGATGGGTTTTAATCTAATTGCAGAGAACAGCAATTTTGATTTTGACAACACTGAAAGCAGCCAGGATCTGTAATACTGTTATTTATAGATAAAGAATAGAAAGAAAGAAATGGCATCAACTGGAATAGTGGAGCTGAATTAAGCTTACAGGCTACAGAAAGAGTAAAACTTGTTGGGGTGGAACTTGGCGATACCCTTAGCCGTGCAAAGGTTGTCTAGAACAGCGGTCCCCAACCTTTTTTGCGCCACGGACCGGTTTATGCCCGACAATATTTTCATGGACCGGCCTTTAAGGTGTCGCGGATAAATACAACAAAATAAAACTAGTACCGGTACGGGAAAAAAAGAAAATTTATTCATAACACACATGAAAAGACCCAGGAAAACCGAGTAAATGATAAAAACGATAACAAAATAAGGCTGAAAACCGATAAAAACTATACATTTCACACCTGAGCCTCAACTCAACGGTACCAAACGACTCACGGACCGGTACCGGCCCGGGGGTTGGGGACCGCTGGTCTAGAAGGCTCAAAGAGCCTTCAAAAGCCCCCGCTTCAGTCCACACTGTGACGCAAAAACAGCGTTTTCAAATGTATCCACTTTGGAAAGCGTCTTCAAAAAGCTCAGTTTTCCTTGAACAAAACCGCCATCTCAGTGTGGACATGACCTGAGACAGAGACAGCAGGAACATGGAGCACAGGAACAGAAGCCAAGAGTCTAGAAATGATAAATAATCAACTCAGAGATGATATAATAATTCCAAAAAACCCAGCACTGTGACAGTTTCCACAAGTCAGGTGATCCATCAGTTTTCTAGTTGCTATTCCACACTATCTTCTTAGTTAATATTCTTTGTGTCTACTTTCAAAGTTTGTATTTTCTTTTGTTTTCCTCCTGTTCCTACTCTTGTTCCTGTTGTGCATGACCTTCTTGGACTTTTCCCTTTGCCTGCCCTTTTCTTGCTTTTTCTCTGTGTAGCCTGAACGTGTTTTATTTAAAGATTCAGCTTTTAGACTTTTACTCCCCCCCCCGTTTTCTCCGTTTGGTCCTGTGCTCCTGTTAACTACTACAACCCCCAGAGGCAAACAATGTATCTGTGGTATCGCAAGAAATAAGTGGTTATATAAATATGAGTATACATAATAGTTATTATTCATAGATACCTACATCCTAAGTTCCTGTTAATCTTCTGAAAGAAACAGAATGAATGTGTTGTTACAATGGTAATGCCAGGAGAGGCAGTATTAGTTCTGTGTTACATTAATGTGTAAGGAAGTGGAAGAAGAGTGTGTCCTGTAGGAGGCAGTAGAAAATGGATGCTCATGTTCTGTACATGCCCTGAAAGTAAGGTTCAGTAAACCAGTGCAACGATACCCCGGTGTAAGGCTCAGTTATTGTATTTTTATTTTTTGAAGATGCAACATCTTTTTGGCGACGAGGATGTTTAGGGGGAAGGAGTTTGGGCGATCGGACTGAAAGAAAAGAGAAGAAAATAAAGTGATGGAGTCGGCTACAGGTTTGGCTAGCTTTTCAAAGAATGCAAAAGTTTTCGGCTGGAAATAGAAGGCAGTGACCTCGAAGCGGAAATGGCTACAATTGGTACGCTAGTAGCGTTCGATCCAAAGAATCAGACTTGGGATGAGTACACGGAAATACTCGAGCAGTTTTTCGCAGCTAACGGGATCGACGATGCAGAGAAACAAAGAGCGATATTAATAAGTGTCGTCGGAGCAGCGACGTACAGCTTGATGCGAAACCTTCTCAGCCCGGCCAAGCCCAAAGACAAAACCTTCCAAGAGCTGGTGCTTCTGATGAAAAATCACTTCGATCCGAAGCCCAGTGAAATTGTGCAAAGGTATAAGTTCGACTCTCGCTCCCGCAAGCCGAATGAAACCGTCATGGAATATGTAGCGGAGCTGCGTCGCCTGGCACAGGATTGTAACTATGGCAACACGTTACAACAGATGTTGAGAGATAGGATCGTCTGCGGAATTAAGGATGACCGAATTCAGAGACGTCTCTTGTCAGAAATAGATCTCACTTTTGACAAGGCTCTGTCAATTGCAGTAGCCATGGAGACTGCAAATAAAAATGCACAGGATCTGCAGACCTCAGGGGCGTCAGCAAAATGTTTCAGTCTCGCTAGAGGACAACAGGAGAGTCGTACCTTTAAAGCAGAAAATAAAGAGTGTTATCGTTGCAAAGGAACCAAGCACACAGCATCAGACTGTAAGTACAAACAAGAAAAATGTCATGCTTGTGGTAAAATGGGACACATAGCTAGAGCTTGTAAAAGCAAGACTAAACTGAACCAGAAAAAGTATGGATCGACATATGTAAAGAAAGAAAAAAAGCAGAGTTCACACTACAGTACTCACAATGTGGGCGAGAAAGCAGATAACAACAAAACTGATAGCTCTGAAGATGACTCTTTTATGTTGAACTGTGTCAAGTGCAGTCAAGGGCACAAAAGAAAACTGTTCAAGTTAGGGCGTGGCAGTGCGGTACACTTAAGAAGAGTAGACCCCTACACTGTGGATATGCAGATTGATGGAAAAAAGGTGAACTTTGAAATAGACACTGGATGTTGCCTAACAGTCATGAACGAAGCAACATTCAGAGAAACAGGGAAAGACAGCAAGCCCCCCAGCCTGCAGCCCATCAAAATCAAGCTCGAAACTTATACAGGGGATCCTGTTAAGGTGATTGGTGCAACACGAGTCAGCGTCAAATACAAGCAGCAGAAAAAACATCTGCCCCTGGTGGTGGTCGAAGGCGACGGCCCCAGCTTGCTAGGTCGAGCTTGGCTCGAGGAAATTAAATTGGACTGGGGTGAAGTGAAAAACAGTCCTAACAACAGAAAGCTGCACCAAGTCAAAACAACAGAGAAAACACTTCAGCAAGTGTTAAGTAAACATGAAAATGTGTTCAAAGAGGAGTTGGGCACCCTGAAAGGAATGAAAGCTGCTATTCATGTGAAAAGTGATGCCACCCCACGCTTCTTCCGTCCGCGTTCTGTCCCCTTTGCTATGCGAGCAAAAGTCGACGAGGAAATAGACCGACTGTTGAAAGAAGGCATCATCTCGCCAGTGAAATATGCTGAATGGGCGGCACCAGTAGTGCCACTCCTGAAGCCCACAGGGACAATAAGACTGTGTGGGGATTACAAGCTTACTGTAAATACCGTGGCTTCACTGGAGCAGTACCCCATACCCAGAATGGAGGACTTGTTTGCCACACTGTCCGGGGGTAAGCAGTTCTCAAAATTAGACATGAGCCACGCTTACCAGCAAATCCTCTTGGATGACGAATCGAAAAAGTACGTGACAGTAAACACATCGCGGGGGCTGTTCACGTATAACAGATTGCCTTTTGGAGTGGCCTCTGCTCCAGCAATATTCCAGAGGACCATGGAAAGTCTTTTGAAGGGGATACCTCATGTAGCAGTGTATTTAGATGACATCTTAGTGACTGGAGTGGATGAAGTAAGCCATCTACAGAACCTGGATGAGGTGTTGACCCGGTTGGAGGAAGCTGGGTTGAGGTTAAAGAGGTGCAAGTGTGCCTTCATGCAAGAGAAAGTGGAGTACTTGGGGCACATAGTGGACGCCCAGGGGCTCCACCCAGTGGAAAAGAAAGTTAAAGCAATCATGGACGCACCTACCCCCACAAATGTCACTGAACTGAAAGCATACTTAGGTTTGCTAAATTACTACAACAAATTCCTTCCAAACCTGGCAACCCGGTTGGCACCCTTACATGAACTTTTGAGACACGAGGTACGGTGGACATGGCAAAAGAGACAAGAGGAAGCATTCCAGAAATCTAAGAACCTGTTGAACTCAGCAGAGGTGTTAGTTCATTATTCTGCTGACCGTGAGTTGGTTCTCTCATGTGATGCATCCCCATATGGCGTAGGCGCCGTATTGTCACATAAGATGGAGGATGGAAGCGAGAGACCTTTGGGGTTCATGTCACGCACACTCTCTCCTGCTGAGAAAAAGTATTCTCAGCTTGACAAAGAAGGTCTAGCTGTGATATTTGGCATCAAGAAATTTCACAAATACTTGTATGGCCGAGTTTTCACGATTTACACAGATCATAAACCCCTAATCTCACTGTTCAATGAAAAGAAGCCTATACCTCAGATGGGCTCACCAAGAGTACAAAGATGGGCCGTGACATTGAGTGCTTACGAGTACAACATCAGGTACAAGCCAGGAAAACATCATGAAAACGCGGATGCGCTCAGCCGGTTGCCGGTGCCAGACTCAGCACCTGAGCGAGAGATGGCTGAGCAGGTTTTGATGATGGATGTACTGGATGACACATTAGTGGACACTGCACAGATCAAACGATGGACAGCTAAGGATGTCTTGTTGTCGCAAGTTCACGAGTACACCTTAAAAGCCTGGCCAACTGAGACCGACACCTGTTTAAAGCCGTATCGACAGAGAAAGCTGGAACTGAGTGTGAGGGATGGTTGCGTGCTCTGGGGAGCCCGAGTAATTATTCCCACCAAAGGCCGAGACAAAATATTGAAACTCCTGCACCAGACTCATACAGGCATGTCGAAGATGAAAGGCTTGGCAAGGTCGTATGTATGGTGGCCAGGGATGGATGAGAACATTGAAAGAGAAGTGCAGGCATGTGAGGAGTGTCAGAAACACTCCAAGTCACCACCTACTGCACCATTACACCCTTGGGAGTGGCCGGAGTCACCATGGTCCAGAATCCATGTGGACTATGCAGGGCCTTTCCTCGGGGAGATGTTTCTAATCATTGTGGATGCTCATTCCAAGTGGATGGACATTTACCCTGTGAAATCCTCTACATCACAGGTAACTATAGAGAAACTGCGCCAGAGTTTCAGTGTGTTTGGACTACCTAAAATGTTAGTTTCAGACAACGGAACATGCTTCACAAGTGCTGAATTTGAGTCATTCATGAAGCAGAATGGAATTGACCATGTAAGATCAGCACCTTTCCACCCTTCTTCAAATGGGCTGGCTGAGAGGGCGGTCCAGACCTTTAAGGAGGGGATGAAGAAAGTCAAAGGTGATACCTTGCAAACCAGACTGTCCCGATTTCTGTTCAGTTATCGCATCACACCGCATGCCACTACTGGTTTATCACCTGCAGAGTTGATGATGTCACGGAGACTCAGATCAGTTTTGGACTTGCTCATGCCTGATGTGAAAACAAAAGTGCAGCACAAACAATCGAAACAGAAAGAAAATCATGACACCAAGAAAAGACTGAGAAGTTTCACACCAGGAGACAAGGTCTTCATCAGAAACTACTCCTATGGCCCGAAGTGGATTCCCGCAGTCATTGTGAGAGCATCGGGTCCAGTGTCTTACATTGTTACCATTGGATCAGGTCAAACTGTGAAGCGGCATGTGGATCAGGTGAGAGCAAGAGTGGCTGACACTGTTCCCAGTACACCAGACAGGGAGGTGGAGCCATTGCTTGACAAAGAATCAGTGCCTGAGTGCTGCTGGCCACCAGAGTTGGACACATCGCCACAACCTCCGGCAATGGAGTTGCCTTATGCTCCGGAGACTCCAGCTCCCGGAGACTCCTCAGGGACACCCGTGTTGCGACGTTCCCAGAGAGAGAGACGTCCACCAGAGACTTTAAAGGACTTTGTTAGGTAGTGTGAGATCTTCCAGAAATAGAGCAACAATGCGCTCTGATCTCACAGGAAGGACGTACCTTCCTAGTTAGAAAAAAAAAAGAGAAACATGGAAACCTATGTACAGTTGTATGGTTGTATGGTTACCTTAATTACATGTTGATTGTTTGTTAAGCATTCTTTAGATAAACAGTTATTTTGTAAGTCAAGGGAGTTGTTGACTTAAGGGGGGAGGAGATGTGGTATCGCAAGAAATAAGTGGTTATATAAATATGAGTATACATAATAGTTATTATTCATAGATACCTACATCCTAAGTTCCTGTTAATCTTCTGAAAGAAACAGAATGAATGTGTTGTTACAATGGTAATGCCAGGAGAGGCAGTATTAGTTCTGTGTTACATTAATGTGTAAGGAAGTGGAAGAAGAGTGTGTCCTGTAGGAGGCAGTAGAAAATGGATGCTCATGTTCTGTACATGCCCTGAAAGTAAGGTTCAGTAAACCAGTGCAACGATACCCCGGTGTAAGGCTCAGTTATTGTATTTTTATTTTTTGAAGATGCAACAGTATCTTTGACCAAATCAGTGTTTGGTGCAGTACACAAACTGGAGTGATAAGTGATGAGTGTACTTAGGATCCAAGGACTATAAACACAAGACTTGGAAATTGTTTGTTTGCTCTCACAGAGACATTAGTAAATGCAACAATAGTCATGGTTCAGTCCGAGCGCACACATGATCAGGTTGTGGCAGAAGTTGGGCAATGATTCTAACTTTCAGTTCTTCTCTGTTTGGGCCTCAAAGTGAATGTGTGTGTCAGACACTTAGAGGAAACAACAATGTCTAATTACAACTGATTGAATGTGATGAGTGCAATTTGGAATAACATCGCCCACACACATAACTGCAGTTAAATTCAGTTTAAATTGGGATGGCTGCTTCACTCATAATCCTTCAAATGAAATTAAAACCACTGATTAAGTTTTCACCACAGCGGAAGGTCTAAGTGTTGCTCTTTGTCTTTTGAATGGCTGCCTTACGTTCCTGAACAAAACCCTTCAAAACTCACTTTGTTCGTGTGTCATGCCTGAACAGAAGAGTGCCAGGTAGAGAAACGAGGCAGCGTACGTGCTACAGCAGAAGCGTTTCTTGGCTCTCCTTTCATGAAAGCTCTTGATCCTCTTTTCAGCGGTAGGCCGGGGAGCTTTAGACGGTTGCTCTATTTTAGCAATGACAGACAAAGTGTTGGAAGTGCAGCCAAACATCCCCCAGCTGTCACATCGATGCACAGATGATGGCCTTGTTTTCTGCTCCCATGTGGTTCGCAGAAAGCTGACACATGCTCGTCTCTCCCCGTCGTTTCTTTTCTCGCCCCCCCTCGTCGTCTTCTCCTGTATTCTTATTGCAGCCGTTCATGTCACTTCGCTCCTCTTAGCTTTGAGATGAAAAGTAACGCATTACCAGTAAATAAGAGCAATTTTTTTTAACATTTAGGTTTGAAATGTTTGCTTTTTTGGTAATGGCAACTTGCATAAGCAGGCAGTGGTTCCTGACTCTTATTCTCTCTGGGGAGGGAACTAAATATGCACAGGATGACCAGGTGTCATTGTCACTGTCTTGTTTCTCCTTGAAGCAGCATCGTAGCCCAGTCACGCTGCAACCTATGAATGAATCTTTGCTTAAAGCAGTAGTTCCCAAACTTTTTTTGCTAGGCCCCCCTTTGTTTTACAAGAAAAATGTTCGCCCCCCCGTGTGCACACGCAGGCACAAACACATCCTCTGCACACGCCCATATTTTGCTCCATTGCGGTTTATTTCACACCTCAAACATTTAGTAAACAATTAAGCAAATACAAGTAATCTGCAATAAATTACAGGTAGTAAGAAAATAAACTACTAACTCTTTTACGCTGCGTCCACACCTACACGGGTATTTTTGAACACGCAGCTGTTTCATCCATGTAAACAGCGTTTCGAATCACCGAAAACTGAGATTTTTTAAAACTCCTTTTTTGTGTTTACGTGTGGACGAGGAATACAGAGTTCGTCACGCAACGTCAAAGGTATGTGTCTTTTTTCAGTTGCAGAATGGCAGATAGAGACGAAATACTGTTAATCTGACTGTCTGCAGGTTTTACACGCAGGTACTGTCCCTCTATTTACAAAGGCAGAGGCGTCACGCTGTGATTATTTTACTGTAGTTGTTTTTTTCCTGTGTAATATTCAACATTGCTGTCAATACATTTTTCAAAAAACGCCTCTCTGTGCAAAATGGGTTTAAAAACATAAACAGCTGTGGGATCCTGTTTGTCCATGATTTGAACCGAGGGAACAAATCGTGGCAGGATCAGCCTGATGTTATTTGTATCCCGCTGTAACTTTACTGTATAAAGAGCAAACATCTCCAACATGTCAGGAGCAGTTAGTCATTACAACAAGTGTTTGCGAACTAAAAATCAAGAATGTGGGATCCTGTTTGTGATTTGAAGAGCCCAGCGCTGCTCCCGATGAAGGGAAAACCAACCCTGCAGGGAGACCTACCTTGGCACTTGTGCAGGTGAAGCCAAAGGGCAGATTTGCTTCACCATATTTTCTAGTCTTTGGCTTAGAATGAAGTTGGTTTGGAAACGTATTCAGCGATGCTTCATCTCCTGCTTTGCGTCTGTGTGGGCGCCCCGTGATAGCAGTGTCCAAGCGTTGTGTTTTTGGTTTTTTTTTCCCCTTTTCATACCCCGCCCCCCCCTGCAATGGCTCTGCGCCCCCCCCTAGGGGGCGGGCCCCACACTTTGATAAGGTCTGGCTTAAAGGATGAGTGCATAGCAGCTGGGATTCTTAGTGAACACAGTGGAGAAGAGACACACAACTGCAAACATAACCACAGGCTGTGATGCATATCTCAATCTGCAGCACTCCTACATCACCGGCAGTCATATGTGGTCTTTAAGATTTACAGAATACACACGGGTGATCACACCCACAAACACCCTTTTTGGCTCCTACCTCAAAGCACACTGTGTTCTGTTGATCTTATGTGCTGCACAATAATGTTTAACATTTAGTATTTACTGTCATATTCCCATATATCATTGTGATGTTGTTTATTCTGTTACTCTTGTTCTCTTCTGCTTGTTTTCTTTTTTCTTTCTCAACAGGTGATCCAGGTGATTGGTATATGCATTTTTTTTTAAAAAAAAAAAGAAAAAAAAAGACAATGGAAAATGCAAAAATACAAAATAATACAAAATATGCAGAAAAAAAAAAGATTTACAGAATCAATATATAATTTTACATCATACATTTATACACTCAAGCTAATGAGGCCCAAGAAAGTCTACCTGCAAACCAGAACATGCACTCTCCAAAAAAATACAAAACAAACAAAAACACAGCTGCTACCGCCCACAAGAAAAAGACAGATACAATAAGAGTTCTGTAAGCTGATGGATCATTTTAAAGAATATAAAGTGATTCTGTTTGTCAAGTCACCAACACACTACTGACGCGAGTATATGTCAATTCTAAGGGCGAAGTAAAACCATTAAGTAGCCTTCTTGTCATGGTCCTGGGTCTGTGACCCAGTGTTTTGGTTTTGTATTATTATTTTTTACTAGTCTGTGGTTTCTTCTTGGTTCATGTTTACTAGTGTTTTGGTTCCTGTTCTATATTTCTTGTTCTTAGGTTTTGGTTCCTGTGCTTCTCGTGTTACTCTGTGCTCCCTCTGTTTAGTGTCTAGTCATCCTTGCTCGTGCGTTCCCTCTGTTCTCGGTCAGTATATTGTCTCTGAGTTCTGCTGTGTACTTCCTGTTTTACTTTGAAGGTCCTTGTCTGATGTCAGTGTATTCAGGTTGCATCCTCCCTGTCTCATCATGCTTATTAGGTTCATCTGTGTCTCCCTCCTGTGTGCAATTTCCTTGTTTCCCTTTGTGTATATTAGTGCGTGTTCTCCAGTGCTCCTGCGTTTCAGGGTTTGGTTTTTTTTGGTTTTTTTAAACGTTGTACAGCACTTTGGTCAACTCTGTTGCAATTAAATGTGGTTTATAAATAAATGAAAACCAAACAAACAGTTTCTGGTATGTTTTGTTTGTTGCTCTTAGTTCTGTTCTGGCCATCTCTGCTTCTGTTTGTGTATTCACCTTTTGGAATAAAGCTCACTCACATCACAGCCTGTGCCTGCCTCTCTCATAAACTCCACATGTCTGCCGTTGCAGCCGTGACACTTGTGTTATCTTTTTTTGTTGCCTGTCCCATTCGGTACTTCAGACAATAATGCTGATTGCTAAAGGCCAAGTAAGATGCCCCCAGAGCGCGAGACCCCAACGAGGATCACCTGAAGGGCACCGCACCATCCTCCTGAGGGAGGCCCATGAAGGCGGGCGTCCCTCGGGAGATGGCTTATGTTGTGCCTCATTTCTCTCCTGGCTCCGCTCACGTCTATCCCTCTGAGGAAGCGGAAGTCACTGGGAAACATTGGGGACGCTCAGCCAGACCAGCAGGAGCAAACAAACTTAACTAGCTCTCCCAGTTTACGGGCAAATTACAATTCTCAAGCTCAAGTTTTTTTTAACTGAGCAGAGATTCTTTTAAATGATATTTCACCATCTTATTGGATTTTAAGACTAAAATGGGAGACCCCTTGTCTTTGCACCTGTTTCTTCCTGTGTGGCCCGAACGAGGCATCAGGTGAACTGTGTGGATTAGCTGTTCTCCAAGCCTCTAATACAGGGGTGTCAAACTCAAATACACAGTGGGCCAAAATTCAAAACTGGAACAAAGTCGCGGGCTAACGTTAATATTTATTGAAATATATTTATTCCTCCAGATATAAGAATGAACCTTTTCTTATGGACTCAAATACATTTTGCTGAAAAACTGAATATGGAACAAGCAAAGCTTAATAGTAAACAATATATATATTAGCTGTATAATACCAGTAGGCCAGCTCTGATAGTAATTTGGTATGGCTTCGTGGGCCAAATGTAATTAGGCTGCGGGCCAAATTTGGCCCGCGTGCCAGAGTTTGACACCTATGCTCTAATACAACAGACTGTGAGAGAGGAACAGGAGACTGAGAGAAGGTGCTGCCTGCTGGAGAAGAGTCGGTGGACAATAGAGGAACCTCGTTTGTGCTGGTCTGAGAGCATGGAGTGGGGCCAGGGGAGATGGGGATTGATGAAGTGCCAATTAGGCCTGATTGGCCCGTGATCAGACGGTTTGGGAGGCGGCGAGCCTGCCTCCAGATTGAAACATGCACCCGAGGCTGACACTAGGCAGTGTGTTTAAGACCTCTTTAAATTAATTCAAGCAGTGCACCACAGAAATGTGGTTGAAGCAATAAATACGGGGATATATCCAACGGGCATGATGAGGCAGGCCCTCAGGCTCTCCGGCTTCATTAAACTGGCAGCAACAACAAAGTGAGTAAGAGCGCAATTGGCGCAAAACAGACCATTGGATGGCCAGGAACATGGACATCATACATGAACATTATGAAAACACTATTGAGGTTTTAAACAGTGTAAAGAAAATTCCTCCAAAGGAATTGGAGGAGAAGAGGGAATCACAGATGGAAGATACCCGCACCCTGCCTCAATTGGGGTTTCACTCAGGTTTTAGAGAGAGTTTGGGAGAGGAAGGGGGAGGATAATGGGGATGGACAGGCCGGCTCATCTTGGGAAAACTGTTAGATCCAGTGTGGCTGTAGATCTGGATGCAGCGATTGAAAACTTACCTGCCTCCTCTTCTTCTTTCTGTATGTTCTGGGACAGCTGCGGGCCAGTTGCCGGTGACTCCTGCATTGGCAGGTTCCCGTTCGGCTTCCCCGTGTTCTCACCTTTTGCTGGGCACAGCGGGGGCGACTTCGTCGGATGAGACGTGCCAACCCACAGCGACTCAGCAAACACAGCTACAAAGTAAAACCATAACTGTAACAGGCAAAAAAGATATTGGGGAAATGATGATAGAGGTCCCGGAGCATCGGGACCAAGCGGTTAACATGAGCAGTGACTCGCTGGGCCGCACACATCCCCTCTATTTTAATTTCAACTGTAATTTCGATTTGAGTGCCAACAACAGCGGTGGTGATAGCACCGCTGTTGCCGAAGAACCACAAGCCGTAGGGCCAGGCGCGCAGTCGGGGGAGGGTTTTATATCGCGAGCTTTTTAATGAAAATAAGGTGAAGAAACTAAAACACAATTTAAATAATACAACAGCCATAACTGAACAAAGGAACATAATGAGTGCCAGATGGAGAGACCAAAGGTTCAATCAAGGTGGCTTTATATGCTGGGACTGGCCTTCTCAGGTGTATTGCATCTACAATTGGGTCAGCTCCACCTACCACATACCTGGAAGAGATGGGCAACAAGAAAACCAAAACACAAGGCCAGCCCACTGACTGCCACAATTGACAGAAACATTTCTGCAGATGCATTAATTGCATATATATATATATATATATATATATATATATATACATACACTGTGTGTGTGTGTGTGTGTGTGTGTGTGTGTGTGTGTGTGTGTGTGTGTGTGTATATTATTATTAATGTGTGTAATACACCTGACAATTCCCCGCACACTCTTTGGTTCTATGTAGTATTTTGTATTTTTATTAATTGTAGACTGGGATTTCTAATCAATTAAACAGATTTAAGCATACCTGAGACCAGAGAACAGTTGCCTTGTGTTCATACTGTCATTATATGAATGCTGCTATCCTGTATACATCTTACTTACTATTGTTTGAATACTTTGCGATTGTTTTATTGTACTTTTTATATTTTACATTTATATTTATTATTGAATCTTGCACCAAGGGAGTGGCACTCCAATTTCGTTGTACTCTGTACAATGACAATAAAGGCTATTCTATTCTATTCTATTCTATTCTAAATAAAGGGCATCTGTAAATGTTACTTATGTAATTGTCAAATAATTAAATGTCTTTTTTAATATTTAGGAGGAGTGAATCACCTGATTCCTGCTAAGTATCGCCTCGTTATTTAAGAATTAGTCCAAAACTAGATTTGTTTTTCTTAACAAAGAAGATATAAAACTAAAGTGTTAGCAGTACTGCAGGTGGAGACGAGCTAGCAGTTAAACAGCTGGAACAATCTTTGCTAATGGAAAGCTAAACCAGAGCTAAAGGAGCATGAATACTGGACTTTCGGTGGTGCAGTGTTTCTTCTCAGAAACTTGAACAATTGTTTGGTTAAGTAAATGAATGATTAAAACTTCCAAGGTGACACAGACAAAGCCACTTCAACCACATGGAGGTAACTTCACCGCTGTTAAGGATTACGTTTAAATCAAACCCAGGCAGTCAGCTCGGATAAATCACCACTTTGTAGCATCTGAAGACTGAAGCTGAGCCGAGGCCAAAGAAGTTCAGGCTCACCAGAGACCAGGATTTCCCAGCAGGTGTTAAAATTCAAGCCGGAAGCTTTGTGTTGAAAAGCTTTTATTACAAGAGCTTTAAGCTACTGCTGTCACTGCTACACACAGTGAACGCAGCTGGAGAGAGAGGCCGCATGAACACTGGATCCATCTTTAAAGCGTTGACTTCTTTTTCATGTTTTTCTTTAAAGTGTGAGGTTTGTATTTACACATTCCCAGCATCACTGATGTCTTATGGCTCCAAACAGAGACGCCTCGCATGCTCTACTTTATTTATTTTGAAGGATATTTGACAGTAAAGTGGTTTCATTTCATCAAAAGCAGCGAGCTTGTTTTTGAATTACTAATTCAGAAAATGTTGCTTTAAAAAAAGAACCAATTGGTATCTGCATAGTAAGGCTACATGAAGTAATTTCTTTTAGGTTATTTCATAGGCAAAAAAATGCTGTACTTATTAATATACATTGATGTGTGTAAGATAAGATAAGATAAGATAAGATAACCTTTATTAGTCCCACACGTGGGAAATTTGTTTTGTCACAGCAGGAAGTGGACAGTGCAAAAGTTATGAGGCAAAAATTAGAATACAATAAGAATAAATACAGTACACAACTGTACAGAATAGAATAAAATAAAATACTATATACAGTAGAATAAAATAAAATAAATATACAATAAGATAAAAATAGAATACAAATACGAATGCTATATACAACTGAGTAAAAATACAACGATGCCAGAAAAGATTATTGCACTTAGTGTTATTGCACATGTGTGGATGTGTGTGTTTGTTCAGTTAAAGTCTTTGTTGTGGAGTCTGACAGCAGTGGGGAGGAAAGACCTGCGAAATCTCTCCGTCCCACACCGTGGGTGCCGCAGTCTCCCACTGAAGGAGCTGCTCAGTGCTGTCACAGTCTGCTGCATGGGGTGGGAGATGTTGTCCATCAGGGATAACAGCTTAGCCGCCGTTCTCCTGTCACTCACCACCTCCACTGGGTCCAGAGGGCATCCTAGAACAGAGCTGGCCCTTCGGATCACCCTGTTCAGTCTCTTCCTGTCCCCAGCAGAGACGCTGCCGCCCCAGCAGACCACACCATAAAAGATAGCAGAAGCCACAACAGAGTCATAGAATTTCTTCAGGAGTGGGCCCTCCACTCCAAACGACCTGAGTCTCCGCAGCAGGTACAACCTGCTCTGCCCTTTCCTGTAGAGGGCGTCTGAGTTATGAGTCCAGTCCAGTCTATTGTTCAGATGAACACCAAGGTACCTGTAGCTGTCCACAGCCTCAATGTCCATACCTTGGATGTTCAGTGGTTGCAGTGGAGAATGCTTGTGCCTGCGGAAGTCTACCACCAGTTCCTTGGTTTTACTGGCGTTGATCTGGAGGTAGTTCAGCTGGCACCAGTCCACAAAGTCTTGGGTCAGACCTCTGTACTCCTTGTCGTCCCCATCAGTGATGAGGCCGACTATTGCAGAGTCATCAGAGAACTTCTGCAGGAAGCACTGGGTGGAATTGTGGGAGAAGTCTGCAGTGTAGATGGTGAAGAGGAACGGAGGCAGAACCGTTCCCTGTGGGGCCCCCGTACTGCAGACGACCCTGTCCGACACACAGCCCTGAGTCCTCACATACTGTGGTCGGTCGGTGAGGTAGTCCAGGATCCAGGTAGTGAGGTGATGGTCCACTCCAGAGTTCACCAGCTTGTCCTTTAGAACCGAGGGAAGAATAGTGTTGAAGGCACTGGAGAAATCAAAGAACATGATTCTCACAGTGCTTCCAGCGGTCTCCAGGTGAGCGAGGGAACGATGTAGGAGGTGAATGACGGCATCATCCGCTCCAATGCCAGGCTGGTAGGCAAACTGAAGTGGGTCCAGTGATGAGCTTATTAGGTGCCGAAGCTGAGCCAGGACCAACCGCTCCAGGGTCTTCATCAGGTGGGATGTCAGAGCCACCGGCCTGTAGCTGTTGAGGTCCTTGGGGCGTGAAGTCTTTGGCACTGGTACAACACAGGAGGTTTTCCAGAGCTGTGGGACTCTTCCCAACCTCAGGCTCAGGTTGAAGAGGTGCTCCATCACCCCACACAGTTGGTCCGCGCAGGACCTGACGACCCTCGAGCTGATGCCATCTGGACCCGCTGCCTTCTTGCCATTAATCCTCCTCAGTTCCCCCCTAACCTGGGTGGTTGAGAGAGACAGGCTGGAGCCTTGTGTTGAGTGTGTATTGGATGCTGTTGTTGGGGGTGGGGAGGAGTGAGCAGGGTGAATAGAGGAGGTGTGAAGTGTCTGAGGTGGAACAGCAGCAGTGGGGGTGGGTGAGTCTGCAGCCGATGTTGCAGACTGCCTCATGGCTGAGTCAAATCTGTTGAAGAAATGATTCAGTTCATTTGCCCATCTCACATCCCTCCCAGGCAGAGAGTTCTGCTGTTTGTGGCCCGAGATGGTTCTGAGGCCTCTCCAGACTTCACCAACGTTGTTTTGTTGAAGCTGGTTCTCCATCTTCTGCCTGTAGCTCTCCTTCCCATTCCTTATCAGTCCCCTCAGCTCTCTCTGCACCCTTTTCAACTCCTCTTTGTCTCTGGATTTGAAGGCCCTCCTCTTCTGCTTGAGGACGGTTTTAATTTCTGGGGTAATCCAAGGTTTGTTGTTGGAGAAACACCGTACAGTCCTGGTAGGTACGGTGTTATCCACACAGAAGTTTATATAGTCAGTAATGCATGTAGTAAGGCTGTCGATGTCCTCACCGTGGTCATCACAGATCACCTCCCACACAGTCGACTCAAAACAATCCTTAAGAGCCTCCTCGCTCTCCTCTGACCATCTCTGTACTGTGCGGGTGGCTGGTGGCACCCTGCGCACTAAGGGCTCATACACAGGGACAAGGTGCACCAGGTTGTGATCAGATCTGCCCAGGGGAGGGAGAGGTGATGAACTGTATGCCTCTTCTGCATTGGCATACAGTAAGTCCAGTGTTTTATTGACTCTGGTTGGGCAGGTCACATACTGGGTGAAGGTGGGCAGTGTGGAGTCCAGTGAGGCATGATTGAAGTCCCCTGATATTATGAGAAGGGCTCTCGGTGATTGTGTTTGCAGTCTGCTGACCACAGAGTGGAGAGAGTCACAGGCTGCATCCGCGTTGACCGAGGGGGGGACATACGCTATTATCGCGATAACATGCGAGAACTCCCGGGGCAGGTAGTACGGACGCATGCTAACGGCTAACAGCTCAATGTCTCTGCTGCAGAGTTGCTCTTTTACAGTGATGTGCCCAGGGTTACACCATCTGTCGTTCACAAAAACTGCCAGTCCCCCTCCTTTCCTCTTACCGCTGTCTCTGGTCCTGTCCGCTCGCAGCAGCTGGAATCCCGGTAGTGTCACGCTTGTGTCCGGAGTTAGCGATGTTAGCCACGACTCCGTTAGCATCATGATGCTACATTGCCGGTACTCCCTCTGTGACCAGGTTAGCGACATGAGCTCATCCATCTTATTGGGCAAAGATCTTACGTTTCCAATAATTACAGAAGGAAGAGATGGTCGATAACGTCTCCTTCTCGGGTGACGGTGCTCCTTCCCAGCACGACACCCCCGTCTTTTCCTCCTCAGCTCACTGGGAATATCGGGTCTGTCCGCCGGCAGTACCGCTGCAGGACTCAGCGCTAACAGCTGATCCTTACTGTAAACAAAGGATCTCTGCTCTGGGTCCCCAGACACGGGTGAAAAAAGTAGAAATAAACTGAGAAAAACGACCAGGACTAGCACAAAACGGTAGAACATGGTTGCAGAGTCTAATTACTAATACGTTAGTTATAAAAAAAATTACGAGAAAAAAGATAAGAAAGAAAGAAACTCAGAATGAGCAGAGCTGCTGTAACAGGCTGCCGCACATGGGGGGCGCCGGAAGTACAAGCTTACATCTTCCAACAAACTTGGAATTATACCATTTAAAATACACAGGGGCGGATACCAGCTTGTGGAGGCATGTCCAGAGGAGGCCTATCAGCACTCTAAAGACCTATTAAAAGGAAGCTAGCTGAGCACTGGGAGGAGAGAGGCCCCAGGTGGAAAAGGAGGGACCCGCTGCCCCCCAGGAGTGCGACGGTCAGCTTGACATGGCGACCCAGTCCTGACAGCAGGAACAGCGACAGTAGGAGATAACGCATGTGGCTGATAGCAGAGCAGAGGCATACCTCTGTCTGTATTTGTGAGTAGTATCTCCACTGTCGTTTACCGGGTGCAGCCGTGTTGGGAAAGGTTTGCCATGGCTACAAGCCAAGGCCGTTTTCCGGGATGATGATTCTGGCCCCTATTTGTTTATTTACAGGGCGCTGATGCGAGGGGAGCCGTGGTGGCATCGAGCGACGGACGCCAGTGCAGAATGTGTGATGGGCCCAGTGAAGGGACGGACAGGGGGCCCTACCTGTCTGCCTGGGACGAAGCTGGCGTTGACCCTGCTCCGCAGGATGAATTTTTGTCCAGCTCATGAACACATGGGGAACGTTCATACTGGGTTGTGGGACAGTTACTTTGGGAAACTGGGTGGGATTTTAGTGAATGTGGAGAATTGTATTTTTACCGGTTTTAGAATTGTGTTTGTTTATTGCTGGGAGATTTTAGTATGTTGATATCATTTTATTGCATACCTTTTTTTTATACTAGTGTTTATGCCTTTTTAATTTGTCATTTATTAAAATTTATAAATATATATTTTAACTCAAAAGTACAGTTTTTAAATTTAATGTTGCTGAAACAACAAAGTAATAAAATAATAAATCTATCTGATCGAGAAATCACTCATCTTTGGAAAAGAGAGTTTATTACAGAGAAATGGCTCTTTCAAAATAAAAGCTATACTATACGCTTCTTCTGGGCTATATTCTCAGCAGCATATTAAACATATCAGGTCCCCATAAGGAGAATCCTGTGCTAACGGCTGTCTAAATGACTCGGGTAAAGTTTGTAGCATGCGTGCTTGTTGTTTTTGTCTACTTCCACTTGTCTTTGCACTAGGATGCTGCCGGAATAAATGTGCAGTCATATTCGTTGTGTTCCCACTAGTGCTGTCAGCGTAAATCTCGTTGAAATGACGTTAACGCCACAACACGGCAAATCTCCGTTAACGAGCTTCCGCGGATCGCCCCGTGTGTGGGGCTGGACGGCGTCAACACGTTAACGAGCTAACTGCGCTAACGCACTAGTTCCCACCCATGTAATTGAGCATTGCGTGGCACATCCGACATAATGTTTTACTTTTGTCCATGACGCGCTTACCTTCAGGGTCTTACGTCACATGAATGGTAAATGGTAAATGGCCTGTATTTGTATAGCGCTTTTCTAGTCCCTAAGGACCCCAAAGCGCTTTACACAACCTGTCATCCACCCATTCACACACACATTCACACACTGGTGATGGCAAGCTACAATGTAGCCACAGCCACCCTGGGGCGCACTGACAGAGGCGAGGCTGCCGGACACTGGCGCCACCGGGCCCTCTGACCACCACCAGTAGGCAACGGGTGAAGTGTCTTGCCCAAGGACACAACGACCGAGACTGTCCAACCTTCCGATTACAAGGCGAACTCCCAACTCTTGAGCCACGATGGCCCCATGAAGACCAAAATAGTTCCAAACGCCAGATCTGAATGAGGGTGGGGGAGGTTCAATTTGACATGTTGCAAGGAGAGCTTAACTTCTGTCTCGCTAGCTTGCGCTGCGCTCAGTGAATCTGCGTTCGACTACTCCGCCTAGGCTGCACTGTCGAGCGCAGATCCACTGAGCGCTCAACACAGACAGCATCGTAAGAAGGAAAGTTGATCAAATAAATTAAAAATGTTGTATTGTTCGATACATATGCGTACCGAACCGAAAGCTCTGTATCGAACGGTTCAATATCGATACGAGTATCGTTGCACCCCTAGTGGCTACATGTACATGTCTATTTTCATCATCGCCTTCTAATTATGTCTTTCTCCTTCTCATTGCTCTCTGCTCCCTCATTTCCTCCATCCTAATCACCTCAAGATGTTTTCAGATTCATAAGTTAGTCCAGAGATTATCTAGAATTTTTCACATGTGGAAAATCGAACCGATGCTGAAGTGCTTCAGTTCAGCATTCTGTCAAACAGCTTTCAGGTTTTCACCAGAAGATTTGACTAAGCAGTGATGTCACACTATGTATGTCTCTCTTTTGTTTACAGTCTATAGTAAGATCACAAATATCTTGCTGTGATTTTTGTTCCTGTGCTTTTACGGACTCTGTCTCTTTAACACAGCTAGGCCATTAAAATATTTACATTGGGTGTTAATAATGCAGTGACCTCTGCAATATGATACAGTATTAAAATTGATTTTTGCATATTTGATCACAGCAGTTTCATAGTGTGTGTGTGAACAATTTGAACGGTTTCTTTGAATCACACTGATACAGTGTCGATGTCCACATGCCTCCAGAAACAAAGCATTTCATTATTTTATAAAAAACACGATACTATATTGAGCGACTTCTGGACGCTGTCAGAGCAGACCTACTAAAACGACTGCAGCCTGCAGCTGGGAACAAACACACAAGTCTAAATGCAAAGTAGCTGAATTTCTCCATGATGAAGACATGCATTTCTAGGTAGTGAGCAGTCGTACCTTACACATTTTCTTGATTTCTACTATTACACCTCCTATATTCTTCTTCTTCTTCTTTGGCTCTCGGAGGAGGCGGACGCACTTTTTCTCCTCTCCCTTATCTTCCCTGCTTATGTCCTTGTCTAGTCTCGTGTTTTTTGTATTACTTTTCCCTGGAACACTCTCTCACAGTCTGTTCTCTAAAACCTAAAAGAGGAATTATGGATTGGATCAACTGGTCCCTAAATGCAATTGACACCCCTTTCTCAACGAGAAGTTTGGGCTCGGGTGAGCCTGAGTCCTGAAGATATCTACCTATTCTGAACCATGGTAACAGGGTTCTGGCTGATCGGAGCTGGCTTGGCCCTGACTTATCGAAGAATTAAGGAAGCGGAACCGGCTGTTCAAACCCCCACAAGGCTGCCCGCTGGGATTGGAATGATGGGATGAGGCGTGAGTTTCTCAAAATGGGCTCATTGAGTCAGCCCGGATAAGATCCTGGAGAGGCTACGGCTGCGGTGAATATTCAGAATAAGATCTCTGACTGCAGACTGGATACATCTCGGAAGGGCTAGCCCGGAATAACATCTCTGGGCGCAAAATTGGATGACATCTCGGGGAGGCACACTGCCGTGAGTTCTCAGAATCGGCTCCTTGAGCACAAGAAATGACAACATCACAGAGCGCAAGTATGGCGAAGCTCGCGGCTCTCCAACGGGAGATTGAGAGACCAGTGTTGGACTGTAGAACTGCTTTGAAATTCATATGAGCTGTTTGCACTAAAGTAAAAAATACCATAATTTATGCGGATACCCCTCCGGCGCCAGCTGTGGGCTCAAGGCCGGAGCTGAACAACAACTCCCTGATGACGACTGTGTTTAGTCTGTTCCTTCCCGTTCCATGCAAGGCCACCTGGGTTGGCTGGAAGACTGTTTACACGCACACACATACATATACTGATACTGATAAGCACTCACTGACGCATCACCCTCCCTACCCTGGATCCAACGCCACCTCCAACGCTTACCTCACCTCTGATGTGGTCAGCTGGAGGCGCAGTCGAAAGATTGCAGCGGTCCCAGATCAGATGTACACACTGGAACTCTTTCCCATGTTGCTGTCTGTGTTTATTGTGCTATGGTGTGTTGATATCTGTGCATTCCTGTATTATCCTTTTGTGTTACACATTTCAATGTTTTTTCCTCGCTACCTGGCTTGACCTGTTACCCCAATGTGATGTTTGTGTATTGTATGTACGGTCGGCAAGGTCTGTCATCTCGGCTGTGGGCAAAAGACCTGCAACTGACAAATAAAGGCTATCTCATCTCATCATCATCTCATATCGCCACCTTATTGGCCTTCAGAGTCTCCGGGTGGTGCGTAGGCTTGTTTTCAGTTAAGGAAATGTGGCTGGGAGAGACATCACTTCTGCTGTTCAGGCACTTTGTGCTTACGCGTGTTTTTACTTTGGATTGAAATAAACCTCCATCGAGTTATGGTCCAGGCCATAACTGTATTTTAAAGGGTGGATCTCAGCAGTTTTTTATATCTCTAGTATTCAGCAGCTGTCATCTTTTGAATATTGGATTATAAAACAGAATTGAAGTCATTTAGGCCCTGTTGAATTGTGTGCACTGCATTGAATATGGAGTCTTATGTCACAACAGTTGTCACATAACATCAGCGTATGATGGTATAGCATCTTTGTAAATCTCCATGGAGACGCAGCAAAGTGAGGCGGACACATCTTTAGAATGAAAATGGGGAAAAACCCACACGAATGATGTCAGGTTACAATAATTCTACAAGAACGTCCTCTGAAGAAAAAGAGGGAAAAGAAGAGCATCTCCACTGTGACACAGGAAGAGGCTCACTTCTGTTAATGGGGCTTCTCTGCATCTGACACGGGACGCCTCCATCCTGTGCCAGAGCCCAATTAGAAGGACGAGATGGATAATTCAAGGAGCTTTGTGTCATTTGAAGCCAACCTCCTCCAACGGGATAATGGTTCAAATCATACATGTGCTATCAAAAAGCATTCAGAACATTCTCAGGTTCTTAATCTTAACAGTAACCATTCTGTTAAATGTGGAATAGAGCGCTGTGGCGTGCATCATGTTCACGGTGTTTTAGAGAAAATTACTTTGCCTTTGTTTAAAGATGATCCTTTCAGCATGAAACGTGCATGGATGAATCTCCGGGACAGAGAACAGTTTAAGGTCTGAGTCATTAGACATCTGCTCCACGGTAATTGGCTGGTATGTTCAGTGTCAGAAGTTTTATTTTCTTCAAATGGTCATAAAGATTTATAAGAGCCGAAAGTTCGTTTGCAAATGTGAAGTATAATATAATTGGGAATACTTCTGTCAGGGAGAATCGTGCATCACTTACTGAGCTCCATTAAGCTAGAAATGAAAATAATCTCAACAACGTTGAGTGGGGTGATGATGGGGTCACACGATAACGGCTTTAAATGTAATTACACAATTTTATTTCGTTCTGTCTTCATTCCTCAGTATTCATTTGCTTCAGTGCCATCTGCGCACCCTTAGAGAGTTTTCAAGTTGCTCCTGGGTGTGGATGTGGATTTCTGCTCTCTTGCACAACAGGGAGTTTCAGTTCTTCTGAGGACTTGAAAAAAACGCTGCTATTTTCTGTATTTCAGGGACTGGCAGACAGTGACACAATGAGGGACAGCTAACATTCAAATACAGAAAAGAAAAGTGAAAGACTGCGCTCTCTCCTCTGTGACGCTGCTGTACCACACAGGCTGATGGTGTGTGACCCTGTGGGGGTGAGGACTTGCTGTCCTCTGCATCTAAGGACAACAGGAAGTGACTCATGTTCTAATCGTTAACCTGTGGGGATGTGGCACGGCTACGTTTGGTCAGAATAAGGCTACGTTCACAGGAACCACGGGTATTTTTGATAATGCAGCTTTTTCTATGCATTTGGTCCTTTCGTCCACACGTAAACGGCATTTTCGATCACTGAAAACAGATTTTTGAAAACTCCATTTTTGCGTTTAGGTGTGGACGAGGAAACTGGAGATTTAATCACGCAACGTCAAAGGTGTGCGCCGCTTTTGACGTCATGCTGTGCGCCGTTATTGTTTACATGAGATGAATTTCTACAATAGCAGATAGAGACAAAATACTGTTGCTGTTAATGTGACTATCTGCAGTTTTTACACACTTACACACACACACAGTTACTGTCCCTCCATCTACAAAGACTGAGATGTATACGGTTCTACAGGAGCCGTGGCTTCTACATTCAACACAGATGCTGTCACAACCCAAATCCCGACGTCAGGATAAATAGATAAATGCGTTTGGATAAATGTAATTTTTAAAAAAATTTAAGTTTATGTATGCTGTATTCATTTTGTTCATTCCGAAGTTGTAAGTCTACACAACAGCCAAAATACTGTCTTTAGTTATTAACGATGGAGACACTTGAAAAGTAACACAAAATTAGTTGCTTTTCCAGGGAAATACAAAAACACTACTATTACAGTACTAAAGATTTACTAAAGGCACAAAACCCAGTTTCTCTTCCAGGCTTCTAGTCTTCTGATTGGCCAACATTTCTACACGGTTAGGATTTGGCATGTTCCTGACAGCATTTGACTCTTAGCATTTACATGTGGGACGGAGATATTTTTTCAAAACTGCATGTGTGGACGGGATTTAAAAAACAGAATATCTCAGTTTTCAAAGATACCCATGTATGTGTGGATGTAGCCGAAAACTTTCACACATACACTTTGTAAGCTACAACATTTATTTGTTCAAACCACATTTAGAGGAGATGTCAGAGAAGATTTCATAATGGATTTTGAAAAAGCGTGCGCTGAATATAAAACCTTAACAAGCTTTTCCCCCTCTGGGCTTGGACAGGATCGGCTCTGTGGCCTCCTTATTCCAGTCCAAGAGTACAGTTTGTACTCTTGGACCTGGTATCAGCTGACATACTTGTACTGTATTGTATCGAAAAAACCAGACCCCTTCCAGATTAGCATGCATACGTATGGATCTCCACTGGTCAGATCACAAAGAGACAATTGTCCTGAAAATTATAGACATTCATAACTAAGTGTCCAGTTTTGGTCATGTGAGCTACTATTGTAAACAGTGGAGAGAGGAAAGAGAGATATTAACTTTTATTTTGTCATTATTTTTCGTCCGTTGGCTGAGATTTTAATGATTTCTGCACTTTGGGTGGGTTTTAACATACATCCTATAACATCTAAACTTTCAGACACATGGAAAACAGTGCAAGGAACACTGAAAGTAACCCCAAGTGATCGACAACATTTTCAACATTTTTCCAAAACTGGATTCTAATTTAAAATATGTTTTTGTAATCTTTGTGCTCTTTACTGAATGGTATTATGTGAGGTTACCACGTTATTAGCTATATGTAATTTGTTTACTTTGTTTGCTTCAAAACTCTAGGAAACTGAAGCAAGTTAGTTCCAAAGCAGACTGTTCCAGACACATAATCGTCATACCCATATCAAAATAACCGAATCAGAATAGCAGACACTTTTCCTCTCTTAGTTTCTACAAACTAGCAACAAGCAAACTGCACTATCCAAGCCTAGAGGGAGTCTCAACTTTAAAAAAAATGTGATCAGACAAGTGCCTGCTTTCATGTGGTTGAAGCAGAACTGCCGCAGAATATTGTCTATATTTAAGCCATTGCTGCAAAAAGCGACAGGAACAATCGCAACGAGAGTTGGTGACATATGTGAGATGACATGAATCTGTTGTGAGGCAGATTCTGGCTGCAAAGCCAGAATATAGTTTGTGTTTTGAGGGCTGGAGTAGATGAAGAATCTTCTGGGTGGTTCTTCTTCTACTTTTCAGAACTTTCAGACTCATCTCTTTCTCTCTTTGATTCTCTTTCAGGGACCACGGTGAGATGGTACTGACACTTAAAGGGACTGAAACTCAAATATGTTTGTATTGCCAGTGAAAACCGCTTTCAGCATCTTCAACTGAATCCTGTTTTCGATGGCGTTGGTGCCATCTTGAAAGTTGAAGGATTTGACATTTACACGGCAGAGTGACAGGAACAATAAATGTAAGGAAATTACACAGATGCTATCTGACGAACACAAATGTACAATGTCACGTTTGTTTAATATAAACCCCGGTGACTCACCAGGACGCCTTTTTTTTAGCTTAATGACATTTTTATAACTTTCTATTCTTGCAAACAGGTGGGACCAAACACAGATCAGTAATTCTGAAAATAACTTAAAAAATAATGCTATCAGAAACAAAAATTATCTATAAACTCTCACTAGAGTTTGTATAATAGCGTCATACTAAATTGCATGAAGTTTTAAACAATGACAAAAAAATAGGCAACTATAAACTGGAACATCCCTACCCTCAACTATGGTCACGAGCTGTGGGTGACTGCGGATACAAGTGGCAGAATTGGGCTTCCTCTGAAGGGTGGCTGGCGTCTCCCTTAGAGATAGGGTGAGAAGTATGTCCATCCGAGAGGAGCTCAGAATACAGCCGCTGCTCCTCCACATCAAAAGGAGCCAGTTGAGGTGGTTCGAGCATCTGACAAGGATGCCTCCTGGGTGAGGTGTTCAGGGCATGTCCTACTGGGAAGAGGCCCCGGGGCAGACCCAGGACACGCTGGAGAGATTATATCTCTCGGCTGGCCTGGGAACGCCTTGGTTTTCCCCTGGACAAGCTGGAGGAGTTAGCTGAGGAGAGGGAGGTCTGGGCTTTTCTGTTTAGGCTGCTGCCCCCGCGACCCGGCCCCGGATAAGCGCAAGAAGACGGATGGATGGAAACTGGAATCGTCTTTAAGGCATCTATCACTTTACTCTCTTCTGGTCTTTTTTACGACATCTTTTACTAAAGATGTAACATTTGATGTTGTAATAAACAGTCTGTGATTTGGACTCATCCGTTTACCAGTTTAATCTAAAAAGCCAGACATATTTAAAAAGCAGTGCCTCTCAGTTCCCAGTCAAATCCTCCAGCCTTACAGTGCTTGTAGTCTGCGAATGCTGAGTGTTGAAAACATCTACATGAGTTTCACATGTGAATTCTCTGTGAAACCTGACATGCAGTCCTAAAGAAGCGAGGGCCAGGCCACTTTAGAACTGCTTCTGTTTCCTGAAGAATAAATACGACAATGGACACAACTATCGCACACTGACTCTTGTCCAAGAACCCTCATTTTCCACAAGTAGACACATCACATTTGCATCAACTTCCAATATGAGAAAGCACAAGTATGTGGTGAGCTGGCAGACGAGCTCCAGCCCAACAACAGTAGTTCACATCTTGTCTGTGATGGCTTCTGTTATAGTTTTGTTTTTGTCGCTGTTTAGGTTCAGGCAATAAAACTACTTGGTTAACAGGTTAGCACAGTTCTGCCACCCTACTAATGATCCCAGTGATGTTGTTATGTCACATCTTTTCCACCAACAGACTCATCACATCTATCAGTTTTACAGATTTTTGATTAACACTTAAATTGAAGAATTCATGCTTTAATAGCTTTTATAACTCCTTTGATCAACTTTAAATAATTGAGCTCAGAAAAAAAAATTCTTTGCATGTCAGACGAGTGAAAACTGTGAAAACAGGAAAAGGCGAGCACGACGAAAGAAGGTTACGAGTGAGAAAACCGAGGAAAAACAATGGCTGTTATTTGCTTTTGCTAGCTGTACGTCGACATGTCTAGTTTTTTCTTTAGCATGACAAATGCTTATGTGTTGACCTATTTCATCTTTTGGTATTTATAAAGAGCTACTTGGCATTCAATAAAGGAGAAGCATCGGTGTAAAAAATGTTACACCGGAACTACCTGAAAGAAAAGATCAGCTGTCAGTTGAACAAGGAGAAGGAAAAAAAAAAATTTCTCAACACCCAAAGTGGATGTGAACTTTGAGAGCAGCAGCTCCTCCTCAGCTGAAGGGAAAACAGAGGCTCCTCTTCGAGTGTGATGGCACATTGTCATCCTTCTGTCATCTCTGAGGAGAGATTGACGCTGTCAGTTTGTCAGCTGAAATTTAGGATAACTCCTCGGTTTGACACGGCTGCTTTTGTTCAGAAAAGCACGGGATGGATCAGAGGTGATTTTGGACGACCGGGTCGACTGCAAAACAGCCCCTTTGTCGTCTTTTACAGGCTAAATGCTAAATTTCACATTTCTAATGGAATTGACTTGTTCGTCACAGTGACTGTGTCACGATCCTGGGTCTTAGGACCCAGTGTTTTGAGTTTTAGTTCATTTTGATGTTTATAGTATGTTAAGCTCATCAGGTCTCCTATGTTCATTTGCTTATTAGTTCCCTCTTGTGTTTTCAACCCCTGTGAAGTCTCCCTTGCCCTTCGTGTGTTTCATGTCTGTTGTCTTATGTTGTCATGTCTGCCTCTCATGTTTCCTGTTTCATTTTGGAGAGATCTCGTGTTTTTATATTATGGATTATGTTTTGAGTCCTTTGTGGTACTGTTTCGTGTTTCCCTAGATCTGTTATGGTTATCTTAGGTTTTGCTCTTTGGCTTTGTCATATGGCTTCCCTGTGTTCCATGTTATGTCTCCCCTGTTGCTGTTAAGTTTGCATGTTTAGAATTCAGTCAGTGTGTTTCCTGTTTTACTTTGTAGGTCCATGCCTCATCTGAGTGTTTCTAGTTTTGCGTCTCTGTCTCGTCCAGCCTGATTTCTCCCAGCTGTGCTCCCCTTCTGTGTCTCATTCCCTCGTTATCCCTCTGTGTATTTAAGCCTTGTGTTTCTCTTTGTCAGTGTCGTAGTCTCCATCATAGCTGTGTGATTTTTCCCTGTGCTTTAGTTTTCCCAGTTTAGTTTATTTTGTATTGTTTTTCGTGTCCCACTCCACGCCAGCAATAAAGCTGTGTTTTTTGAGTTTACCTTTTGTCTCTGTGAGTTTGCGTTTGGGTCCTCTCCTGCCTGCCACACAGCCGAAACATGACAGAAGACTACGACCAGACAATGGACCCAGCAGCTCACAATCCCTCTGCTGAGATCCAGGAGGACATGATCTACACGGTAGAATTTCTCTGCCAGGAGTGGTTTGCGCTGCCATTTAAGGAATACCAGGAGGAACTAGCTCTCCGCTTACAACGGATGATCTCTGGACTCCCCTGGTTATTTGGCATGCTCCACCCTTTAATCCAGGACTTCCTTGTTTCTACTGTGCGTGTCTGCACTGAGCAGCCACTCCTGTGTGAAGAGCTTTTCAGACGAGTCCGCTTGAGGATTTGTGGGCCGACTCGTCTCCTCCCTCTTCCAGGAGAAAGCGGCATTCACGCCGCCATCGCTCCACAGCAGCTGAGCAGACCGTTTTTGTGAGTAAAAGTGACTGTTTGCCACATTCTGACTCCAAACCTTCTGCCATTTCATCCACTGTTAGTCATGCTGCTCCTATGAACACTTTAGTTTTTCAACCAGCTCCTCCGAACCTTCATGATTCCAATCCTGTGTCTGAGACTCTACGTGACGCTCTTCCAGTATCTCAGGCAGTTATTTTTTCTGTGCCTCAGCTGGGAGGTGTAAACAGTAACAGAGTGCCTCCCACCATAGTTAAACTGGCTAGAAGACTTGGACTTGATGCCACTGAGCTCATGAATCAAGTTGAATTTTGTGTTCCACAGCCAGCCATGTTCAAACACACTCACCATGTTTTAGAGTCAGACCAAGTTCAACCTGCACCTCAAGTGACTGTTTTGGGTGTGGCCTCACCCCTGGACTTTGCTGCTCACCAGTCAGCTTATTCAGAAACTGCCTTTGCAAACCTACCTACGCCTGTGACCGCTCCTGAGCTCCGCTCTCCACCACCTGTCCCGGCTCCCAGGGTGAGGCCAGCCAGGGCACAGCCTACCTCCGCCTCGGGTGGGAGCGGCTCGTGTCCGGCGGGTGCCTGCACCCATTGCTGTGTCCGCTGAAGTCTCAGACGAGCCTATCCAGCCCCTGTCCTTGTGTTCTGTAGGCTTGGAGATATGTCAGCAACAACTACCACAATCACTACAACCTCTCATTTTTTCCATAGTACAGTCTGTTGCTCAGTTAGCTCAGTCGTGTGTTCAGGCTTCAGTTTTGTCTCCAGGTCAGGCTTCAGTTTTGTCGCCCATACCCCTTTCTTTGGCCCAATCATCTGAACAACCAACCGCTCAACAGTCTGCTCAGCACTCCGCGGCTCCCACGCCGCCTCGTGCCACGTCAGCTGGAGGGCCCAAGGAGCCCGTTCAGCCACCCGTCTCCGCTGGAGGGCCCGAGGAGCCCGTTCAGCCACCACCTGTGGCCACCTCTGCTTCATCGTCTACGCCTGGTCCGGCCTCTGCTTCATCGTCTACGCCTGGTCCGGCCTCTGCTTCATCGTCTACGCCTGGTCCGGCCTCTGCCTGTGCTTCGCCTGGTCCGGCCTCTGCCTGTGCTTCGCCTGGTCCGGCCTCTGCTTCATCGTCTACGCCTGGTCGGGCCTCTGCCTCTGCTTCGCCTGGTCGGGCCTCTGCTTCATCGTCTACGCCTGGTCCGGCCTCTGCCTGTGCTACGCCTGGTCCGGCCTCTGCCTGTGCTACGCCTGGTCCGGCCTCTGCCTGTGCTACGCCTGGTCCGGCCTCTGCCTGTGCTACGCCTGGTCCGGCCTCTGCCTCATCTGCTTCGCCTGGTCCGGCCTCTGCCTCATCGTCTACGCCTGGTCCGGCCTCTGCCTCATCTGCTTCACCTGGTCCGGCCTCTGCCTCATCTGCTTCGCCTGGTCCGGCCTCTGCCTCATCTGCTTCACCTGGTCCGGCCTCTGCCTCATCTGCTTCACCTGGTCCGGCCTCTGCCTCATCTGCTTCGCCTGGTCCGGCCTCTGCCTCATCTGCTTCACCTGGTCCGGCCTCTGCCTCATCGTCTACGCCTGGTCCGGCCTCTGCCTGTGCTGCTGCTACGCCTGGTCCGGCCTCGGCTCCTGCTTTGCCGTCGCCTGGTCCGGCGTCTGCCTCGTCTGGTCCAGCTTCAGCCTCTGCTTCTGTGTCGGCCTCGCCTGGTCCTGCGGCTGTGTTGCTGCCGCCCACGCCACGTTTTGCCCTTCGGAATCGCCAGCCGCTTTCCGGGCCATCAGCTGGACATCGTTGCCATCGGGGTCGGCCGCCTGAACTGTTCCACCTGTGGTGCTCTCGACCTCCGGGTCGGCCCCCTGAACTGTTTCCACACCGTTGCCGTCCGCACGGTCGGCCCCCTGAACTGTTTCCATGTCGCCGCCGTTGCCGTCCGCACGGACGGCCCCCGGAACTATTTGACCATGAACTCCTGTGCCGTCGGCCTCCGGGCCGGCCCCCTGATCAAATGAACTATGGACTTCTGGACCGTCACCCTCCGGGTCGGCCCCCTGAGGAGTTGTGAACTGTTCCCTGCGCTCCTGTGTTTTTGATGGACATTGTGTTTTTGTGGCTTTGTTTGTGATTTTTCCCTGTGGCTCCCTGTGCTTTAGTTTTCCCAGTTTAGTTTATTTTGTATTGTTTTTCATGTCCCACTCCACGCCAGCAATAAAGCTGTGTTTTTTGAGTTTACCTTTTGTCTCTGTGGGTCCTCTCCTGCCTGCCACACAGCCGAATCATGACAGACTGTGTGTGATTTAGAGGAAAATCCAGCATTACTGATGCTGAGCTCCACCTGTGTTTTTCCTTTTATGACAAATATGAAAATGGACCCTGCATCGTTTATGACCAAACACAGCTCGGTCACTTGACAAACATAGGGGTTATCCACAGATATTGTAGAATAAAAACATTTAATGAAAATCTGCGAGAGCCCACATTCTTCTGGCTTCTGCTTCCTGCCTTTCTACCTTAAGGGCGTGCTGCCTCCTGTGTTGGCTCTGGTGGTTGATATTGGTTATAAATTATGCACTGAGGATTTGTCCAGTATGAATGTAATAGGAAAACTGAGCTGCAGGGCCTGAAGGTCCTTGTGAGGGACAAACAAGTACATTTCAGGTAAAAAATGCAATACAACAGGCTGCTGACATCTCTTTGTGCCAGAGCAAATATTAAAAAGTCCAGCACACACAGTTGGCAACAATACTGTGAATTCTTAAATTTACATCATAAGTTCTGTTTTGGAAACTGTCTACAAAAAGCGTTGATAATCAAATCAGCTGAACAGCAGATAGTTAATGTCGAAATTGTGGAGACAAAGATGACAAATAGCAAAAAGTATGTTTTCATTGAGCAGCAGAGAAAAGGACAGCGGCATTGATTAGTCAGAGCGTCTTTTCGTCCTCTCTCTGGAGAAGCATGAGATGGAGAGGAGGATGAAGAAAGAGGCTGACAGAGAGAACTGTCGACCTCTGCAATCCAAAGGTTTGAGTGACAACTGTAAATGTCAGTGCTTTCCAGGAGGACAAACGAACAAATAAAGAAAGCGGAAATCACTCTTATTATACATGAGCAGAGCTTTTACACTATTGCAAAGAAGAAACAAAGAAAGAGGATAAAACAGGTTTCAGGACACATTCAAGGACAGTCAGACAAACGGGCTGCGAGAGTTTTTCCAAAGGCAGGTAATGCATTTATGACCTCAGTGGGATGTAATAACGACAACAATGATTGATTTTCCAGCATTGAAATGACTATGGTTGACTATGGAGTGGGAAGTTTATATCAGCACCAGCACAGATGATTCGAGACCTCTGGCAGGTTTAATCTATAGTGAGACTTTAAAGAAAAAACTCATCTTTGATTCCCACAGTGGGAGGATGTGGTGACTCTTGTATGATTGAGGGTATTTATGTGAGATGGTGTCAACGTCACGATGATGTCACATTTGTCCTAGGATGCCAGTGCTCAAATCCGATTTGATGTGTATGAAAATTATATGAACCATAATGTGTAAAGGCTGCCCATTCGAATGATGTTTGAGTCTCTACACCATCAAGAAGCAATGAAGGCATTTGACAACTACTACTGAGTTTACATTTAATTTATGCCTATAGAGCATATAAAAGTCAAACCTTTGATTATTTAGCATTGTTTAATGTATTGTTTTTGTCACTGGACATGGACAAAGAGGATCTTCTTTCAAGCAGTACACTGGAAAATAAAATAAATCTTAATACTGTAAATACAGGGAGGAAGAGAGAAAGGAACGGGAGTATAATTGCTGTTCCTGCTCTGTTACATCATGTATTCCTATTTATAGGCTGACATTTTACCATCTACAGAACAAGTCCAAACAATGCACTGATGCATAGATTGTGTGTCCATGTGTGAGTGAATTCCCAAAGAGCAGAGTGATGGATAGCGGGCGTTTGTGCATTTCACAGTTCAACACACCTTCATTGCAAAGTGTGTGTGTGTGTGTGTGTGTGTGTGTGTGTGTGTGTGTGTGTGTGTGTGTGTGTGTGTGTGTGTGTGTGTGTGAGAGAGAGAAAGAGTGAGAGAGAGAGAGAGAGTGTAGATACAGGTTAGTGAGGTCTTGTTGTTGATCCACTCTGTTTAGCTGCACATTAAGCCACCATGCAGCAGTTAACCCGGACCATGGCACTGCATCCCCTTTCATGGGCACATAATGTGAATCTAGCTGACTTGCCACATCTGAGCATTTAACCTTCAATAGGTTAAACTGTTATGTTATGTCACTGAGCTTTAAAAAGATTATTCAATCAAATTGGTGGTTTTATCTTTGGTGGTGCAGTGGTTAGCATTGTCACCTCACAGCAAGGATGTTCTGGGTTCGAATCAGCTGGGCAGCTGAAGCCACTGAGTGTGGAGTTGCATGTTCTCCCATGCCTGAGTGGCATTTTTGGCTAAGTGGTGACTCTAAATAGCTTGTGGGTGTGAATGTGTCACTGTGTTAGCCTTGTAATGGACTGGTGAACATGGTATGGCAGGAGGCATAGGATCTAGCCTCCTCTTGACCCTAAACTGGATAAGTGATCAAGAAAAAAGATGAATGGGAATTCTCATTTTCATTCTTTTTGTTTCCGATGTGGGCCAATAGTGGTGTTTCCATCCAATCTTGGAGCCCATTTTAGCGGGCTATGTGATGAGATAAGAGTGGCAGTAACATACATAATTACACAAGTACCGGGTATCCCACAGGCCAAGGGGAACCATGAAAAAGATTCAGCCACAGTCAAATATCTCCAGATGTTAATACAGATGCTCAGAGACTAGCTGAATGGGAGGAATAAGATCCCAGCCATTAATCCATGGGTTCTACCAGTCATCTGATACATAGCTGAAATAATAAGAGCGGCGCCTGACAACACTGAGGAGAAAGAACTGGAAGACTACCAGCAGAAACCGGGATGGCTGCCCGTCTTTAATTCTGGTTCTCTGGAATGTGTGAGAATCAGACAAGTATGGCCAAAAGTAACTAACAAGCAGAAGTGGCATATGAGCCTATAGCAGCATAACTAAGGAATGGTTCAGATTTTTTTGTCATTGGGTGATGACTGTGGGCACTCAATAGTGTCATAATGACCATCATATAGGCATGCTGTTATTTTGGAAAGGATAAAGCAATAAGTTTCAGTGAGACAGAATGTGCACAGAAGTTCTGAAATTAATTTCGTTTCTGGTCATTCTAAAAACAGCAATCATCCAGTTAATGAAGTTAAATAATGAGAAGAAGAAGAATCAGATCTGAATCCAGGATTTGCGTGGCCTCCTGGAGCGTTTTTGCAAAGATTTACTCTGTTCCAAAATCTGGAAGAAGAGGTAAGATGTATGTTTGATTTGCATCCAAGAATGCACTCCCTGGGGAGCCTTCTTCATGTATGCCAGCCCCATATACTCCATCCTTCTTCCACTGCGTTACACTAAAAGCCGTCTGAGAATAGATCAGTGTGGCACACTTTAATCTAGTTGGGAATGTTGTTTCACTTTAGTTTCCTATTGGTTCTTATTTCATTTTTCTATTGGAACAGACCTAAGAGAAAAAGTAACAGTACACATTTTGGATTGAGCCAGCTGGCAATTGAGGCAGTCCTGTTACCACCCAGACAACTTTGGACTTTACCTTACACACTGGCTCTAGTTGTTCTTCAGCCCTTGGTATCGCTCAGTTTTCTCGTGCTCCCACTTTCTGATGTTGTCGATGTTGATTTGTCAAGCGTCAGGTTGCTAGGCGGAGGCCTCCATGCATTGTGAGAAATTTCCATGTCCTTGCATCAGTGGCATCTATCTCCTGCAATACATTCTTTCAACTGGGTATCAGATGACCTATAGAGCCTATGAATTAATGACCTCGATCTTATTCCTGCCATTCAGCTGGTTCCTCGGCACCTGTATTACCTTCTGGAGATATTTGGCTGTGGCCGAATCTTTATCCTGGTTTTCAGTGGCCTGTGGGATACCCAGGTACTTGCCGCTGTCGTGTAAATCTGCACTGTTAAAAAAAAATCTTAAACTGTAATATTCCAGCAGCTGGGACGCCAAAATACTACCGTAAAATAACAGAAAAAAACTGTCCCATAAAAATACAGTTATTTTCAGTAATGAAAACAGAGTTTGTTGCGTTAATTTTACATGGGATCTTGCCTTTCCCAAGTGCTTTTAGACATTAAACTAGGAACATTTTAATGTGATTACACAATGAAATTACCTACAAACAAGGTCAATGAATGTGGCAATATGATATGAATAATAATGCTTAAATCCACAGAAATATACAGTTAACAGTTGGGTTAAATAAAATCATTTGATGTAAAAAAAGTTGTATATTCAATTATATTTGATGTAATACTACATTATACAGCACAAAATAAATTGATTTATCTGTCAAAACATGTCAAAAAACTAGATATTGGCTTCAAAACTACAAATCACTGCTAATACTACATAATATCACAAGTAAATTTAGATTTTAAGTGTAATTTAAGATAAATTTCCTGAATACTTACTGGACTGTCAGTTTGAATTAAGTGTGCTCACTGTAAGATTGTGGGTCATATCTGTCAACCCCTGATTATAATTACATCAAGATTATGTTAATTCTTGATCATGTTGTGTGCGAGCAGTCTGTAGATGTGTATCTTACTTATAAGACATGAGACATTGTTTCAATCAGTAACATGAATTTTAATGACAAAAAACAACCATTCCTTGAACAACCCAAGAACTACCACTTGTGCTGAAAAAAAAAAACAATTCAAAAGAAGGGGACACTGTCACTGAGAAGGTCCATCTGCCTCCCCACATCTGGAACAACAAAAAGAGGACACTAAATACTCTTAATGATCACAATGAATTACGAAAACTGACTTCATTGCATTGTACATCATCTACCTATTAAGGCGCTAAGGCAAACCCACTGCATACTACATCATTACACTCTGTCTATCTGGGTGAGGGGGTGGTGGTGGTGGTTATGCTGATTATAAACTGATAAGTATTGATATCTTGTAAGTTGTCACTGTAATACAAACTTCCATGAAAATAACTGAATGGATGGTACTGTGTTTGCAGAGTAAGCACCACAAGTGTCAATGTGTAGCCTTTTACAATAAACTGAAATGAAGATAATACTTAAGACAATGCTACACCTGAAGCGAATGCAAACTAAATGTGAATAGGAGTTGCAGCTTATATTTCACTTTTCCCCTATCAAGTGGACCACCTGTGCTGTTGACACTGGCTGTGAACCAGAGACCAGTGCTACTGAACACCAGATTATGTCAACCACAGGATGAAAATAAGACCTTTTTAGGCTCTCCACTCGTAGTCCGCAATTTTGGTTATCAACGTCAGGACCTTTGGACTGACCGCGAGGTGTGTCTTAGATGTGTTCCACACCACTTTGGATCCCTTGTCGGGGTTTATCTTAAAGAGGCATCTGTCAAATGGAAAACAACAACTTAATCAAGAAACACAGGACTGGACTGTATTTGTTTTTTACGTTTGCAATTAATCTAAGTGTAGATTGAACTTGCTTTTGAGTGTGCGTTTGGACATACAGGTCATTGTGGAACAGAGGGGTGATGCAACGATGTTTGGTTAACCTGTGAGTATCCATTGCAAATACTATTTCAGGGTAGTGAAACATCTGTGAACATCTACTACTCAAAGGTCCCTCTCTATAACTTAAGATAAGATAAGATAAGATAACATAGAACTTTATTAATCCCTCGGGTGGGTTCCTCTGGGAAATTCGACTTCCAAAAAAAAAAGCACAGCAACGACCGAAGTTACAGTTACACAATTGTTATATATATATATATATATACACACACACACACACACACACACACACACACACACACACACATATAAATACAGAGACAAATATAAATAAAATATACAAAGGGGATAAATAGAATAAATAGGAATAAAAAATAAAAAATAAAAAACTTGACATGAGCATTACTCAAGGATATTTCAGAGACAGCCATCTGAAAAGCAAATATTGAGCATTTGTTGATTTATCAATCTACAAATCTTCCCAACACTCTAGCATTGCTCAGTCGTGTGCGTTTAAGCTGCAAATTAAAGGAGATGTTTCAGTGTATAAAATTGTCCAGTGCCGCCTTACCTTTGCAAGAATTCCAAGGTTGCTGCTTGGCCTGCTGGATAGGAAATGTTCATGCAATAGTAAGAGCCAAACATCAGGATAAGTGCCTTGCTGAAGACAGTGATACGGCCATTCACAATGGTCTGGTCCACAGATAACATGTAGTGCTCTGCTGCCAAAGTAGAGTTACCTGTTGTGTACACGAACAAGAGACAAGGGGACAACGGCATTTAAAAAAGACAAAAACAAATCCACACATGACTCTAACAACTGCTATGTTACAACTGATGTATATCAATTACATGCACTGGCACGCAGCTTGGGCCCCCCGGTCAACTGCAAGGTGTCCAAACCTCTGTGTATAGGGAAATCCCAGGAATGCTTACGCCAATCAGACAGAAATTAGCAGTATAATAATCACATCAAATGTCAATGGTCTTATTATACTATACCATTACTATGGAATTGAGGAAAGCCACAACAACCAATCAGACCACAACGCAACTCAGGAGTGTAAACTCAAAGTTTTAGGTGACCAAAATATAAAGAGGTATCATGCACAATGTTTAAATAGATAAAGACAAATATTAATACCACAAAGGACAATGTATGGTGTACTTGGGAGTTCAGTACAGTCCACTTCAGAGGGCAGGGTTGTTTGATCCACTTTGAAGAACATCTGGTCTTCCTCTTCATTGAAGTACTTGAGCAGTCGTGGAAGAAACACTGCAACATTGATGTCTGCAACATTCTTGCTAGATGTTTCCATTTCTCTGAAAATCGCTGCCATCCTCTTGTCATTGTGTTTAAGGAATGAAACAACTCTGGCACATTTATTTGCTATGTTATTCTCATCCATGTCCATGCCAGTGAGCTCTTCAAAATGAATCTTCATGCCAGTTATCTCAAACAGATATGGCCATTCCTTCATCAAGTCCGAGGTCTCAGTTCCACTAATAATGTCCTGTCTCAAGGTTCAAGGTTCTTTATTTGTCACATGCATAGTTATACAAGTATAACACACAGTGAAATGTAGCCTGACACGCTCCTCGACATGTGCAAAAAGGGGGGGTGGTGTAGAGGAAGAACATTATATATGTATTAAAAAAAAAAAAAAAAACACCCAGCACGCCCATGCGGGCGGTTTATCCTTCAAGCTCGGGTCCTCTACCAGAGGCCTGGGAGCTTGAGGGTCCTGCGCAGTATCTTAGCTGTTCCCAGGACTGCGTTCTTCTGGACAGAGATCTCCGATGTTGTTCCCGGGATCTGCTGGAGCCACTCGCCTAGCTTGGGAGTCACCGCACCTAGTGCTCCGATTACCACGGGGACCACCGTTACCTTCACCCTCCACATCCTCTCGAGCTCTTCTCTGAGCCCTTGGTATTTCTCCAGCTTCTCGTGTTCCTTCTTCCTGATATTGCTGTCATTTGGAACCGCTACATCGATCACTACGGCCGTCTTCTTCTGTTTGTCTACCACCACTATGTCCGGTTGGTTAGCCACCACCATTTTGTCCGTCTGTATCTGGAAGTCCCACAGGATCTTAGCTCGGTCATTCTCCACCACCCTTGGGGGCATCTCCCATTTTGACCTCGGGACTTCCAGGTTATACTCGGCACAGATGTTCCTGTACACTATGCCGGCCACTTGGTTATGGCGTTCCATGTATGCCTTGCCTGCTAGCATCTTGCACCCTGCTGTTATGTGCTGGATTGTCTCTGGGGCATCTTTACACAGCCTCTATGGATCTTGTACTCAGAGCTTGTTCTTGTGCTGCCATGATTAGTGCCTCTGTGCTGTCTTTCAGTCCAGCTTTGTCCAGCCACTGGTAGGATTTCTGGATATCAGCCACCTCCTCTATCTGCCGGTGGTACATACCGTGCAGGGGCCTGTCCTTCCATGATGGTTCCTCATCTCCCTCCTCTTTCTTGGGTTTCTGCTGCCTGAGGTATTCACTGAGCACTCGGTCAGTTGGGGCCATCTTCCCAATGTATTCTTGGATGTTCGTTGTCTCATCCTGGACTGTGGTGCTGACACTCACCAGTCCCCGGCCCCCTTCCTTCCGCTTAGCGTACAGCCTCAGGGTGCTGGACTTGGGGTGAAACCCTCCATGCATGGTAAGGAGCTTTCTTGTCTTTATGTCAGTGGCTTCTATCTCCTCCTTTGGCCAGCCTATTACCCCAGCAGGGTACCTGATCACGGGCAGGGCGTACGTGTTGATGGCCCGGATCTTGTTCTTACCATTCAGCTGACTCCTCAGGACTTGCCTGACCCTCTGCAGGTACTTGGTGGTTGCAGCTTTTCTAGCGGCCTCTTCATGGTTCCCATTCGCCTGCAGGATCCCCAAGTACTTGTAACTGTCCTCTATGTCTGCAATGTTGCCTTCTGGTAGTTCAATCCCCTCAGTTCTGACTACCTTCCCTCTCTTTGTTACCATCCGACTACACTTCTCCAGTCCGAACGACATTCCAATGTCATTGCTGTATAGCCTGGTAGTGTGGATCAGTGAATCGATGTCTCGTTCACTCTTGGCATACAGCTTGATGTCATCCATGTACAGGAGGTGGCTGACAACTGCTCCGTTCCGTAGTCGGTATCCGTAGCCAGTCTTGTTAATGATCTCACTGAGGGGGTTCAGGCCTATGCAGAACAGCAGTGGGGACAGAGCATCTCCTTGGTAGATCCCGCACTTGATGGTGACTTGTGCTATGGGCTTGGAGTTGGCCTCTAGTGTTGTACGCCACATCCCCATTGAGTTCCTGATGAAGGCTCTTAGGGTCCCATTGATCTTGTACAATTCTAGGCATTCCAGTATCCAGCTGTGGGGCATTGAGTCATAGGCCTTCTTGTAATCAATCCAGGCAGTGCACAGGTTGGTCAGTCTGGTCTTGCAGTCTCGGCTGATTGTTCTGTCTACCAGTAGCTGGTGTTTTGCGCCTCTGGTATTCTTGCCAATTCCTTTCTGTGTCCCGCTCATGTATTGACCCATGTGCCTGTTCATCTTAGCCGATATGATGCCTGACAGGAGCTTCCATGTAGTACTGAGGCAGGTTATTGGTCGGTAGTTGGAGGGGACCGGTCCCTTCTTGGGGTCCTTGGGGATCAGGACCGTCCGGCCTTCAGTTAGCCATTCCGGGTGTCTCTCGTTAACTAGCAGCTGGTTCATTTGTGCTGCCAGACGCTCGTGGAGTGCAGTTAGCTTCTTCAGCCAGTAGGCGTGAACCATGTCGGGCCCTGGTGCTGTCCAACTCTTCATACTGGAGACCCTTTCTTGGATATCTGCCACTGTGATGGTTACTGGACCCTGTTCAGGGAGGTCGCTGTGGTCTGCCCTCAGATCCTCTAGCCACTGAGCATTGCCGTTATGGGTTGCATCCTTCTCCCATATGCTCTTCCAGTATTGCTCCGTCTCCAGCCTTGGTGGTGCTGTTCTCTTATTGTTCCCTTGCCACTGAGAGTACACCTTTGCTGGTTCTGTGGAGAACAGCTGGTTTATTCTCCTGCCTTCTATCTCTCTGGTGTACCTCCTCAAGCGGCTGGCCAAGGCTGTGAGTCTTTGCTTGGCAGTTTCCAAGGCCTCAGGTATGGACAGCTTGCTGTATTTCTTAGGCACCTTATTCGTCGCACCTTTCTGCAACTCCGTTAGTTGGCTAACCTCTCTCCGTGCTACTTTGATCTTGCCCTCTAGCCTCCTTCTCCATGGAGGGTACTGCCCCTTGTGGCTGTTCAACTTGTAGCCAAGCATCTCACTGATCACCGCTGCCGTATTGTAGATCAGCTTGTTAGTGTCGGTAATCGTGGTTGTAGGTATTGCCCGTAGTGCTGCATTAACATCATCTAGCAGACCTTCTGAGGGTACTTCACGTAATCTTGGTAACCGGCTACGGGGGATCCAGGTTTCAAGCTTGGCCATGATCCTATTTTTCAGGTCAGTTCCTCTCGCACTCAACGATCCTTCTCCTATCACACTTGGGGCTATGTACCCAATCTCGGGTGGGGGTGATGATATCTCCCCCCTGACCTGGCGTCCTGACTCCTCCTTGCCGTAGCATTTGTGTTGTACCTCGTCAATCTCTAGCTGTGAGAGCAGTCCCTTCTTTCGAATGTTGGAACACTGAGCTACTAGTTGTTTCGCCGTCATTGTGGATGTTGGGTATCGAAGAATCCATAGGTCCCTCATCCTATTCATGTAGCCCCTTCCGCCGGGGTTACTTGCGTAGTAGCATTCCAACAACGCCCTGTTTTCGTCCCTTGCCCACCGATGCCTTCTTGTTCCAGTAGCCCACTTTTCGTCAGGGTGCCCTGGTTCCTCAACACCTGACGCGGACCTTGTTGATCCGGGCGACGTCCGAGCCGGCATGCCTTCATATTTATCTGTCTCGCTCATGTCTGCGGTAGGCTTGCTTAGCATAGGGGGTCTAGCCTTAGGACCCTTACTGGATACAGACGCCCCAGGCAGGAATCAAACTTGCGATCCTCTGTTCCAAAGGCGTGTAGTCTAACCACTACGCTATATATATATATATATATATACATACATATAGTATATACACTGGGTGACGAGTGTCTCTGAGTGACGAAGGTGACCCTCATCATATTCTCAATAGCTTTGGAGTCACAGCATCTTTCTCTGTACATTTTTTGTAACTCTTCCTTTCCACGTTTTTGGGACCCAGGGGTTTCACCAGGCGGAAGCAGTGTTGGTTGCCAGTTTATCCACCCATAACTGTCTAGCCTTCTCTTTTGAGTGGTGCTACCCTCTCCTCCACTGCTGCTAATAAGCTGTCTCTTTATGGCAAGTGAAGTCATTCCTCTCTTAAGGTTATCCACTCTGCTGACCATCTGTATGGTGAGAGCGTCATACCCACTGCCTACAACTTCCCCTTCAATTACATCAGTAAATGCCACAGAGTAGGTCTTTGTCATCCGTCTTGCTATCTCACTGAGGTGTTTCTTCCCAGGTGTTGGGCATATGGTCAAGACTTCACTGACAATGAGTCGGATGATTTCAAGTCTCTCACGTCTTGTTGGCCGTTTCCCTGTTTCCAGCTTCCTGATGACATCAGATGGAGTCTTCTGCCAAGGAATTTGAAATTGAAAATGCCAACTGTTGTCAGGCAGTCGACGAGGTCTGAAAGCCACATCCATGGAACTACTTGACTGTAGTGAGATTGTACTTGCTGAGCCAGAAGCTGTTTGGACATAATGATACAACACTTTGAAGCCATCAATTCATATAATATGGCCTCCATTATTTTTTACTTTGGGTTCCCTTTTTTTTCCCAGCCTGTCCCGTTTGGCTCTTTTGCCATCAGAATTATTGTCTAAAGGCCATAAAGGATGCCCAACGGATTTACTTTACCAAGTGGACCATCCCAGCCTTGCTGTATTGGTCCATTTCATTGACCTTTTTATTTATACCTCATATACATGGATACACACACACACACACACTGTATGCTGCATGTATGCAATGTACGTTTATATGTAGTCTAATAATTCGCCTCAGGTGCTTTAGCCTACTTCCTCTCCACAAAATAAAAGGTAATACTTGGCTTCTCCTTTACATGTCCATTACATTTTACAGGGCAAAGCTAGCACAGTGGGCTACTTCTACTTCCTATTTCTCTCACTTCATCACGCAGCACATCTAGGCGCACACAAGCTCTCTACAGGAGTGCAGGTGTGTTGCTGGAGTGGAACAGCTCGCCTATTAGCTCTTATGTTGCACACTTCATTTCACATTGAGACAAATGCATCAGTGTCAGCTTTCGTTGCGGGCCGCCTAACGCGTATTAGCGGTATAGAAACTATCGGCGTAGCAACTGCTGTGTTTACACATAAAGCGGGCAGCTGACAAATTGGTGAAAAACAACTCTGCTAGACAGCAAGTTAGTATACAGCTGGACCAGCCGCTAACTGCACCTTAAACTGACAGACAACGTGTTTTTCCTTCATAGCTAGGGATTCCATGCCTTTTACCGTCTCAGTAAACTACGAGCCACAGTGGTCAAGCGATGCCAAGTTAATTCTACTGAGCTGAGTTTGATATCCTTGCCTTGCAGCACTGCGTGGATGATCTTTCAATCCCTCTCTTCCACCGCACTTTCCACAGCCATACCCGCGACCTTGTGGTTGTCAGTTCTAATTCATTGGCCGATGTTTATGGTCATGTCTTTATGTGTCCGAACATCCAGTGGCATGTCACATTGTTTTCATGACCGCTCCCTCACCCCAGGTGCAATGTATTTTCACAATCTAACTATGCATATGTACAGAGAAATATATTTGGATAACAAGGAGATTATGTTTTATTACATTAGTGATAAGTGATAAGCTGGCTTAGGGGGCTGTCCTGCAGGACCGCAGGAGCACTTCATGGTAATTTGTGTTGGTCTCCAGTGTTGTTATCCACAGTCCCGTTGAGTTCTTGATGACATCTATGTATTACAGCAAAAAGTGTTAGGATAACATTTGTAACAAGTTCTTTTGGACTAAGTTGTTTTGGATGTGAAGGGGCCTTATGCTGATGTAGAGCTGGCATGAAGAAGTTTGCATCAACTAGTTAAAAGGTTGGTTCTGTTCATCTGGACGTAACGTTTTCAGTGGGAGAAACATTTTGTCACTCATCCAAGTGACTTCTTCAGTCCTAGCTGTCTGCAGGTTTCCAACCTTATAAACAGTAGATTTGTATGACTGAAACATCTTAACACATGCAGTTTTTCTTCTCCTCATTATCACCTTTGAGATTGAGTCAGGAAGGGCATCCAGCATAAAACTCGTGTTTTTGCTCCGTGAGTAACTTGGTCTTACAAGATACCCAGAACAAATGGATGACTGCAGTTCAGCAAAATAAAGAATAAACCATCATGAAGCCTGAATATATGTGTGGACTAATTCAAGCTCAGCATGAGCACTCTTTCATCTAACAGGCTACACAACTACTGAGCGGTTCCAAAAGTGGGCAATGATCCACTAATGATTAGAGCATGCTACATTACCCAAGAGCAGCGATGACAAAAGCTGAACATGTTAGTAAAATACTCCAGTTCTACTTTTACAACAGCCTCCCGGAGCTGAGTACCATTTGACTATGGTTTTGATTTATGCATGTTGGAGGAGGCTCCAACATGTCTTTCTGCCAAATTAATATTCATGACAACAGTGGCATACTCATTAAAATATCATGTAATGATACCTGAGGCATCTGAGTCAAATTCTGTAAACACATAGAGTAAAACAAAAAGGAGACATCTTACTTTGACTGTTTTATTTTGTGCAACTGGACAGAAATGGGATCACTTGTTAGCACAGAGCAGAAGTAACACAAAATTGGCAAAAGCGGCTATCGCCAAGGTTACAGCTCAGTCAATGCCAGAAAAATGTAGTGGCAACAAAGCAAAAAGAGCCCCTTTCTGAGAATCTGATGCACCATTTAAAATATTTTTTCACTGGACAGGCTGTAAAGAGACAAACTCACAATTTTGTGCTAAAAATAATAATGGTAAGACACGACTTTTAGTTACAACAGATTGTGTCAAAATGACTAAAGCTTGAGATTAAAACCGTGGATGAGAAAGCAGCTACCGTTAAAATAGTCTCAGTACAAGACAGAGGTCTGTTCTAAAAGTGACCCTGTCGACTGCATCCTTACATACTCCTCTGTTTTATCTAATTCAGGTCTAGTTGATGTTCTGCAATCATGTGATCTCTGCTAATTTTGTGATAGCAACTTTTTTCTTCTGAGTGCTGCTTCTTCTGCAGGTCAAGTGTCTTTGGAAGTTTTTATATATCCCACTGTGCTCAGTCACAAAATGCATTCAGGCTGCAGAGTGCCGTACAGCAGCACTGCAGCTGCGGCTCATTCAGGACGAGTGTCAGGCGAGTTAAACACTCATCTTAGACATCGAGGAGTACACAGACACGGTGAGCTCATACATCACCAAATGCATTGATGATGTAACACAGGTGAAAAGTATCACAACTCGAGCCAACCGGAAGCCATGGCTAACAGGAGATGTCCACAGGCTGCTGAAGGCCAGAGACAAGGCCTTCAGAGCTGGGGATGAAATAGGACTGAGAACAGCGAGAGCCAACCTGTCCCGTGGCATCAGGAAAGCGAAACAGGACTACACACACAAGATAACCTCCCACTTCAATGATAGCAAGGATGCAAGAAGCCTATGGCAAGGCATCCAGGCTATTACAGACTACAAGCCTGTAGCGCGTAGCTGTGAGAGCGACACCACTCTGCTCAACAACCTGAACAGCTTCTTTGCACGATTTGAAGCACAGAACAACACACGCCCACAGAAAACACCACCACCTCCACACGACCAGCCTCTGTGCCTGTCTGCTGCCAGCGTGAAGAGGACACTCATCACCATCAACGCCCGGAAAGCAGCGGGTCCAGATAACATCCCTGGTAGTGTGCTGAAAGACTGCGCAGAGGAGCTGAAGAATGTCTTCACAGACATCTTTAACACCTCCCTGAGGCAAGCCACTGTCCCATCATGCTTCAAGACTGCCACCATCATACCTGTGCCAAAGAAACCATCCCCAGCCTGTTTCAATGACTACCGCCCCGTGGCACTGACACCCATTATTATGAAGTGCTTTGAACGACTAGTCATGTCACACATCAAATCCACCCTACCTCCCACCCTGGACCCACACCAGTTCGCATACAGAGCGAAACGATCCACAGAGGATGCAATCTGCTCTGCCCTCCACCCAGCCCTAACTCATCTGGACAAGAAAGACTCATATGTGAGAATGCTGTTCATAGACTTTAGCTCAGCATTCAACACCATAATACCACAACAACTCATCTGTAAACTGGACAGACTGGGCCTCAGCACCTCCCTCTGCAACTGGCTGCTGGATTTCCTCAGCCAGAGGCCTCAAGCGGTGCGTGTGGGCAACAAGGTCTCAAACAGCATCACCCTGAGCACGGGGGCTCCACAAGGCTGTGTGCTCAGTCCTCTGCTCTTCACCCTGTTGACACATGACTGCACACCAACCTACAGCTCCAACCACCTTGTGAAGTTTGCGGACGACACAACGCTGGTGGGGCTCATCACCAAGGGCGATGAGACCCACTACAGGAAAGAGGTTGAGCTCCTGACCACGTGGTGCAGAGACAACAACCTCCTGCTAAATGTCAGTAAGACCAAGGAGATTATTGTCAACTTCCAGAGAGGCCACACCTGTCACCCCCCATTGACCATCGACGGCGCTGCGGTGGAGAGGGTGAGCAGCACCAAGTTCCTGGGGGTGCACATCAGTGAGGACCTCTCTTGGACCACCAGCACAGCATCACTGGCCAAGAAAGCACAACAGCGCCTCTACTTCCTGCGCAAACTCAAGCGGGCAAGTGCTCCACCACCCATCCTGACTACATTCTACAGAGGCACTATTGAAAGTATCCTCTCCAGCTGCATCACTGTGTGGGGCGGTAGCTGCACTGACTATAACAGAAAAGCTCTACAACGCATTGTGAGAACAGCTGAGAGGATAGTTGGTGTACCACTCCCCTCCCTGCAAGACATTTACACCACTCGCCTCACCCGCAAAGCCATCACAATTGTCAACGATGCAACCCACCCCGCGCACTGTCTGTTCAGCCTCCTGCCCTCTGGAAAGAGATACAGAAGTCTCCACTCCCGCACTACCAGGCTCACCAACAGCTTCATCCACCAGGCTGTGAGACTGCTGAACTCTCTTCCCTCCCGACTCCCAGCCAGCAGAATCACCAGATTGGCAGAAGTATAGGAAGACAGATTGGACTCTACTCCCCCTCACCCACGCACACTCTCCAGCAAGGAAACACTCTCTGAACCGGGAACTGAAAACATTCCTGACTTGCATTGCAATTGCACACACCTGCAGCTATATATATATTTTTGGTATTTCTTTTGGCACTGTTTATATTATTTATATTATTATATTACTATTTATTACTTTATTGTTAGGGCTGGTTTTTTTTGTTGTGCATCTGCACCTTATTGTTGTCAATGTCTACGCATGGGACAGTGTGAAACGTAATTTCAATTCCTTTGTATGGCAAGTACATTTGAAGAAATTGACAAATAAAAGTATTCTATTCTATTCTATTCTATCTTATATCAAACTGAATATTTAATCAACCTGTCAACTCACTGAAGTGACGATTTGCAAATCCCCATTCTTTCCCCGCTCTAATACCAACCCCTGGACCCCTTTCATCCTCCTCTGATGGGATTTTGAAGCATTTTGAAACTTTTGTTCCCTCTCCTTACTTCAAGAAGCTGAAACAACATCAAAAGATGGCTCGTTCCTGATGAGTCTGTCCTCTTACGGTTCCTGCTGAGTTTTAATCCTCTTGAAACATAATGCTGCAGTTTGTGTGCCACTGACATAAAACAAGACAGTCAGCTTAAAGCAGGCGATTGGGTTCAGTGTTTTTGGTTCCAGCTGATGGTAATTGAAAATATCAGGATAAATCTTGCATAGACACGTGTACATTTACAGAAATAACTATCATACAGCAGTCTACTACTTCCTCCTTTTTACTGTTGGGGTCTATGAAAAATAACTCATGGTTTGCAACTGCAGATTCCTTATTTATTGCATCTAGTGACATTTCCAGCACTCCTGCTCTTCCTCAGTCAATGAAACACCAAACAGCACCATCTCAAATCAACTGTGTTTTTGGTCACATGACTGTTCACAGGTGGGTTAAGATGGTGCTCAGTTCTGCAGCGTGCAAAATGTGCAAAAATGTATTTTTCATTGTCCCTTTTTTTTTCTTAGGATGAGAAGGATTTACAGGGATTTCTTTTTTCCCTCCAGGGTTGCGGTTTGAGAACATTTCATCTTATTCAGCTCGAACCTTACCTTTTGGTGAGGGTCCAGCTCTGGTACAGGACACACAGTTCTCCCTTCCAAAAACGCAAAATCAATTGCAAGCTAATGCCCAAATGGGACATGATACAACAAGAACTCAATCTTTGGTCAACTTTATGGTGGGGTGTGGTTAGCAGTGCTGCTGCAGAGGAGGAGTGGAGCAGTGGGTTCAGGGCGAGGTGGTAGGGAAGGCTGGCTTGGCACAGTCGGTGAACATCTTCTAATCATGCCTTCCCTATTTCAGTAGCGACCGGAGAGGAGAGCTGCTGCTGGTGGAGTATGGGAGTCAAGGCAGCAAACACTGAAAAGTGCATTCAAAGTGTGTGTGTAAAAAGTGACAAAATAAAAGCCATACAAAGAGCCACAGAGTCGTGTCGGGTCCTGTTTACAAACGTATTCAAAGCTCACTTGGAGTCAGGCTGTACAGAGTGCGACTCAGAGTGCACCAACAAGCAGGCTTTCTTCTCATTAGCTGGCTCGATTAAAATGAAAAATTTGAGATAATTTGTATCACGACAGCAGTTATCTACGTTCTTTGTTAACCCAGACTTTCTGCCTGGATTCATATTCTCATGACAGTCGCCGCCTACATTGGTGTGAGATATCAGTAACAGTTGATAACGAGCTACAATGAACAAAAGAATCTAAGGATAAAAAGCAAAGCAGCTGTGGAAAAGAAGGCATAAATAAAAGATGCAGAAAGTCATCACTTTTTAATAGAAACGTGACCTTAAACACGTGGTTCTTCCAAGCTCATTAAAAGTCTTGGAGACAAACCAGGAGACTTGCTCTGTATTGCTTTACTTGGTTGATGGATTCTGATGATAATCTCACCTGAGTAAGAGCTTAAGGTCTACACTGGTGATGTGTCCTTACTACTGACAGGCAGCCAATAATATAATTACAAGACCAAACATAGCTCAGTGGACCAGCCTCAGCCAGCCCACTTGTTTGAAATACATTTGTGGTGGCGTGTGGCCCCTGGCTCAGCTGCAGGGGAGGAGTGGTGCAGTGAGCTCAAGGGGCCGGTGCCGGGAGCGAGGTGAGGCCACAGGTGGTGGCGATTGGACTGATGACAGTCTCAGTTTCTTTCATAGCGAAGGAAGAGATGAGCGGGGAAGAAGGAGACTGTGGCTGTATCCTAATTCAGGGTCTGCAGCCTTAAAGGTCCAGAATGCCGGCGTACTCAAAGACAGCTAAGGCCGGAAGTGCGAGGCTTGTGAAATGGGACGGTCTAACCTCCGTCGCGCTGCTCAGGTTGCCTAGCAACCATGATACTAACCGCTGGAAATGTTTCATACAGCTTTGTTTGACAGAAATGAAGGAGAAAATCTTTTGTTCATTTGTTTGTTTGGTTTTGTATGAGCTTTGTGTGATTTGATAAGTATCTGAGGCTGAGACCACAGGACTGTACAACATGATTGTTGGGCTTCATTTCTGTACTGAACAGTCATTTTAAGATTAGCTAGTCTTGTTCATGAGACTGAAGTCATCTCACTTTGGTAATGTAAATATAATGTGGCCAATATTAAAGTTATTACAGCAGTGAACTTGAACTCTGTGTCAAATACTGAGCATCAGTAAAGATTAAAGTTGCAGTTATTTATATGTCCTGTCACTTTATATTTTCACTCAAAGACGAGTATCTGTGACAGTGTGTATACAGATGTGTTATATATAACAGACAAATATTGTTCGTTTAATATGTTGGCATTATTACATTTGGCTCAATGCTTACATGTATGTGTAAAAAGCAAATGTACGAGCTGTGATAACTGTGTCTGATAGAATGAAGAGTAGACTGATATATGAAATATTCCTTTATTGGGTGAGAAAATCAGACCATGTCATAACTGCTGTAAGTCACACAGAATAGACATCAGAGCCTTAAACAGGCTGACGTCTGCTAAATGGGTCAAACTGGGCAGAAAGTCTACAAACACATAACATCCTTATAGAATATGATGTAACACTATAGATCAACGTAGCTCAGAATATATAAAGCATATAAACAGTTACAGCAATATGATGCAACAAACACAGCAGCTACTGATCCAAAATACTCAAAGCTTCATAGAACTGAAACCAACATTTATTTTTAGCTCCATTCTGCTGCTGATACAGACTTTAGGTTTCTGAACATTAAACTTGTTGCTGCCTTTCATAGTGTGTAACTTGAAGGCCCTGAGTACTTTCTCTCACACTGAAAACACTGGGATGATAAAATTATTTGAACATTACCTAATAAGACTGATTCAGCACAGACAGTTATGTTAAACTTTCCTAGCAGTCCTTCACAAACAGGGAACAGTCTGTCTATTCTCTCCATCTGTCAGCTGCTGCTGGCTCTTCCTCCTCCTCTTCCTCACACACTGCTGAGTTTGTCCTGGTGGATCATCAGGGGTGCAAAGCCTCACAGATGATGTGCAGCAGTGGGTTCCTCAGTTTGTCCTCACTCTGGACACTTGCAGTTGTCACACATGGAAATCAAATGTGTGATAAGCTGCAGGATTCAAACACAAGTGTAACTTATAAACACATGTTCATACTTTTATTCCACAATCAGAGAGAAAGAAACAGAGAGAGAGTGCAGGACAGACAGACAGGTGGCAGTCTCAGGTGTATACACTGCTACAAACAGGAGGATTTAGTGTTTGTGTTATTACGAGTGCTAAACAAGAAGAGTTCCCAGATGGTGCAGTGGACACATGTGTGACTCCGTGATTAAAGCATCTTTCTTTCAGCTTAACGAGTGAACCGTTAGTGAACCAACAGGAATGTTTTAATGTTCTTTGTTATTAAACATTTGCACATAAATAAGTGACATAATATTCAGTACTTACTTTTAAAAGTTTACTCTTCGGCCGCTCCGCTTCAGCCGTCTGACAATTGGGGGTTTTTTTCGGCAAAATTATGCACACCCACCGCCGTGCTATGAAGTCTGGGATATGTTGGGCCATGAAAGGTACACCGACCCATCCTTAAAATTCAGGGAAATGAAGGACGCATTTGACGGCCACATTTCAAGCAGCCTTCCAATTGGGACAGCCTTCGTCACGTCACTGTGACGTAATCGGCCTTAAAATGCGGCCTTTGAGGCTGCAGACCCTGAATTGAGACACGGCCTGTGTCTTTGTGTGTGCAACTGCCAATAAAAGTGGAAACCAGTGAGCACAACCATTGTGTGTGTTGGGTACAATATTATTATTATTATATAATGCACATATTAAAAAAAATATAGAATAATGTCATTCATTATTATCAGGAAGTCCTAAAAACTTTTGTTACAGCATATAGTTAGGATTGGATCAGGTGACCCTGAGTCCTCCCTTAGTTACGCTGCAGTAGGTCTAGGCTGCTGGGGAAGTGTTTCTTGTTTACTTTCCTTTTTTCCACTCAGTATGTGTTTGTACACCACTCTGCATTTGATCATTAATTGTTATTAAACTCTGGTCTGCCGGAGGTCTCGTTGGGATTGTTGGGGTTTTCTCTGTAATCTTGTGGGATCTTTAGCTTACAATATAACGCGCCTTGAAGCAACTGTTGTTGTGATTTGATGCTGTATAGAGAAAATCAGATTGATTTGAAAGCTGACCTCCTGATATTTACATCAGCGATCGTGGCTCAAGAGTTGGCTTGGACAGTCTCGGTCGTTGTGTCCTTGGGCAAGACACTTCACCCGTTGCCTACTGGTGGTGGTCAGAGGGCCCGGTGGCGCCAGTGTCCGGCAGCTTCGCCTCTGTCAGTGCGCCCCAGGGTGGCTGTGGCTACAATGTAGCTGCCATCACCAGTGTGTGAATGTGTGTGTGCATGGGTGGATGACTGGATATGTAAAGCGCTTCGGAGTCCTTAGGGACTAGTAAAGCGCTATATAAATACAGGCCATTTACCATTTACCATTCAATCATGAAACTGATCAATGATCAGCTGATCGGCTTTTCTCTCTTGTTTGTTTATCGCCCACTTTGCACCAGAAAGTGGAAACCAGCGGATGACGCGCTAAACAACAGCAGCATGTTTAAGCTTGATCAGCTGTTGTTAGAATTTATTTCATATTAATTTCAATTATCAGCTGATGTTTGCTGGAGCCACAGCTGTAAAGCTGCTAGTCATGATGTCGGTTTAGATATGTGGTGAGAGGGAAACATGAAGATGAAACCAGGAAATGTCCTTACTGAACCATCAGAGCTGAACAGGTGATGGAGAATAATGGATTGCATTTATATAGCTCTTTTCGGGACCCTTCAAAGTGCTTTACAATTCCACTATTCACTCTCACATTCACACACTGGTGGGAGGCAGCTACAGTTGTAGCCACAGCTGCCCTGGGGCAGACTGACAGAGGCGAGGCTTGCCATATCGCGCCATCGGCCCCTCTGGCCATCACCAGTAGGCGGTAGGTGAAGTGTCTTGCCCCAAGAACACAACGACCGAGACTGTCCGAGCCGGGGCTCGAAGCGGCAACCTTCCAATTACAAGACGAACACCCAACTCTTGAGCCATGAAACAGGTTTACCTTTTAGGTGACATGAATGAGTTGAAGGGAAGTTATGAACTGTTTCTGAGAGACAAATAACACCAGGATCCTTTTCTAAGTAGCTGACAGCTGGTAACTGTGCAGGGGCGGGTCTAGCAAAGTGTTGCCAGGGGGCCAGGTAGGCATTAACAGGGAGAGGGGGGGCACAAAGAAATACTTTTCTTTCTTATTCTCATTTAAATGTCTCACTTTTATTAAATAATTATCTGAATCTTACAACCAAAGTTTTTATCTGATGTAAAATGCATAGTACATCACTGTCACAACAGCATTTGCTTTCATTCAAAGGCTTTATGGCTTTAATGCCTGGTGGGCCCGGTCTCTAGTCAAAATGCCCATTTTTTTTGTCCCAGTCCAGCCCTGGGCACGACACGCAGTGAATCAATCTGAGAGGTGCATTAAAAAATAAATGGCCGGGCCAGCAATGTACATCGCAAATCAGCTCGCATAGACACATTAGTTGTGCCGCTTCTTAATGACGATATCTTAGCTAACAACCCCAACTACCAGATTCAACTTGTAATTGGCTAAAAATAACTTTGAGCGATGAAATTCCCACATTCCAACACTTCAAATGCTTCAGCATCTGTCCGCTCAGCGCAGCATCAGCACCACGGAAACACACGGATACATCCGTAGACTGAGACAGAATTCACAATGTGTTTTTCAGGTGTTGGACCAATGTTTTCTTTTCTGATCAAACCAGAAAGCTTCAATGAGCAGCTGGTTTGTCTCACATTAACTGGCTGAGTTAATGCCAGTTAATGCGACATCGAAATGCAGCTGATTGAACTGAAAAGCTCGACTCTGTGGGGGTCAAAGTTTGCAGAACTACAGACGCAGCTGGAATCCACAGCTGTGCGTGTTCATGGAGCTGCATGCTCACCTGCTGGACATCACTACCTGACAAGTTTAACTTTCTTCAGAACATTGCAGAGGCCTTATTGACAGTATTTGGCTCTACATGTCTGTGTGAGCAGATTTTCTCTCACATGAGTCCTCAGGCAGCCTCTGAATGCTGGACACTCTGAGACCTGTGTCTCTGAGTGGGAGACCAGAGATCACATTAACATGTGTGTCTCTGTATTAACAAACATGCCATATTGGCTCATTTTATTTTTCTTATCATTGTTGTGAGGAGGCCATAAATAGCATTTGCATTTTCTGTTGTACAGTTCATTTGCTGTTATGGATAAAGTCTTTTTGTTGTTTCAAAATAGCTGATAACTATTCGCTGACAGCTGCCAACATCTGCGAACAAATATAATTCTATAAAGTTGTTCTATATAATGTGTAACTGTTAATATAGAGCATTATTAAATTTATTGCTAAAGCAATCATATGGCACACTGACTGCTGAGCAAATTTTAGATGCACTCGTCATCAGAAAGGTTGCCGACCCCTGTTCTAAATAAACCTTTATCCATACCCATGCTTTCAAACATCTTAATAAGAAAATATTTTTTTTTCTTTAATTTGTCCAGTAAAGAAACCTCAGTCTATTAACAAGCAAGACAACCACAATTATTTCACACCCAACATTTACCTGAGCAAACATGCAGAGATTACAGTAAAACACCTTTTCACCCTGGACATCATGCTGATATGTTGCAGCTAAGTATAGGTTTTGGATCACACATAACCAACAACATATACCTGCCGTGGTTGTGAATTGGAGACTATGACAGGTTGTGACCAAATTTGTGAACATGATTGAACTTGCACACAAAATAAGCAAACTAACCCATGCAACTTCATGATCCTGACCGGGTCAACTCTGCAATTCAGTTCTTTGTCCAAGAATGCAAAAGACAGTTCTATAAACTACATCATTTGTCTTTATTTCTCCATTGTAGCACAGCTGACAACAATTCCCCGTTCTATGAAATTACTGGTAAAAGCAGGGTCCACAGGTCAGGTTACCAGCCATGACCTCACGCCCTGTAAAAACATATTTAGGCATTAAAAAATGAATTTATCAGGTCCAAAGCTTTGCAGAAAATATCCTTAATGCATGAAGCGTGAGGAGGCTGCATTCTGCATTGTCCATATGACGGCACTGCTTACATTTTAGTTTGAAAGCAGAGCAGTTGCCTACATTGTGCTTTCTGTTGTTTAGCACTGCTCTTAAAAAAACTTAATAACATACAAATCCAGCAAAATAAAAAATTTCTCCTTGTACTGTAATAATATACATTTTAAACACCTGCATTTTAATTCTTACTGGCTACATTTTTAATATTGAGAAACTATAAATGCCTTCTAAAAATGTTCTTATGTCCTACTGGCTAAAATGTAACACTTACTGTCTTACACACTCACACAAACACCACAAAATGATTTACCGTGGTCCTCATGAATGACCCTTTGCGGTGACTGTTGCTAACTCCTCCTTTGATTTTTGACTAGTGTGTCACTAAAACTGTTCAGGACCACTCTGATTGTAAAAACTCCACCTATGCATTACATTACATGAGTTGCACTGGCTCCCCATCAACTTCAGTCCTCTCTGAGATTCTGGTTTTAACTTTGACAGCTCTGCATGGCCTAGCGCCGGCGTACATCACTGAGCTTTTCCCCAGCAGGTCTCTGAGGTCTTGGGATCAGGGCCTGCTGACCACAAGACAAAGCTGAGGACTAAAGGAGACAGAGCTTTTGCCACAGTGGCTTCCTTTTTGTTGTGTTAGTATTAATGCTGAAAAGCTAAATCACAGGATGAGCTTCTTACTAACATCATTTAAACCAGCGGTTTGCCCCCTTTTGTTTTACAAGAAAACATAAACAGCAGTGGGATACTGTTTGTTGGTGATTTGAAGAGCCCAGCGCTGCTCCCGATGCAGTGAAAACCAATTCTGCAGGGGAGACCTACCTCAGCGCCTGTGCAGGTGAAGCCAAAAGGAAGATTTGCGTCACCATATTTTCTAGTCTTTGGCTTAGAATGAAGTTGGTTTGGAAACATATTCAGCGATGCTTCATCTCCTGCTTTGCGTTTGTGTGGGAGCCCCGTGCTAGCAGTGTCCAAGTGTTTTTTTTTTCCCTTTTCATCCCGCGCCCTCCCTAGTTATCAGCTCCCACTTTGGGATGCTCTAAGATCTAATCACCTAATCAACAGCCGGCCTTGAATTTGGCTTATCACAGGATAAATGCCTTAGATTGTAGCTTGAGAATTAAAGTAAGCAAGCAAGTAAATAAAATGTTATTTCTATAGCACTTTTCAAAACAAGGATCACAAAGTGCTTCATAACAAAATAACAGAGCATTAAAAAAAGTTAAGTAACTCTGCTCCGTTTAAGGAACGAGTAAGTCATCGGCATGTTCTTTTGTTTCTTCCAGTGTCTCTAATTAAGTCAACAGCCTCATGCGTGGATGTCAAATCCTGGATGTTTGTACGTACTTCCTGCTTTTGGGGAACTTGCCCTCTGCTGAGATCATCTTGTAACACTACAAAGTGCATGCTGGTGATGTCACAGCTTTTCTGTAATTCCTTCTCTGTTGAGCAAACTGTCATCATTGTGCTGACAACACACACATCCAGCCACCCTTCGGTGGCTTCACCACACTTGTTCCCACTGCATCTCTGGCTCTAAGCACACACACAATTGTGTGTTAGCCTGTGGAAACCATTTGTGCCTAACTGGGCAGTTTTGTTGTTCACATCCGCCACTAAATCATAAATGGTTGCCATGGCTTTGCAGGCCCACAAAGACAACCTGAACCTGGACCAGTTTTTACCTTTTCTCTGTGTTTTCGGTGTGCAGTCATGCATGTCTGTGTGGATAAGTTATAGTGCATTTTCAGTGCTCGTTTACATCATTTTATGGTGACTGTTTGGCTGTAATATGGTCCTGTGCATGACTATGCTGATTTCTGCCTGCAGCTATGTGACTGATTGACAGTGCTGTATTCCCATCGTGCACCCCGAGGTGGCACCTAAATGTTGAATAATGCATACTGTCAGCATCTGCCAAAAACTGGAATGGTGTTTATCACAGGTTTAGTTACCAGTCAACACCCAGACATTTTGTAGACATATAAGCAATATATTATCTTTGATATGCTGTAGTTTGCTCCCATTGTGATGAGGCTCCTTCTGCATACTAGCAGCAAATTCTCCTGCCTGTGCAGGATTTCTGTGTTTGACTTCCTGCCCCAGCAGAAACATTTCAAAACTGAAGCACCGCATGAAGTTCCTGTCAATCATCATCACCCTACGAAGTCTACTAAAGAGGAAACACTGGAGTAAAGTAGCTTGACTTTTTATGTAATCTTACATGGTGTGGTTTCATTTCACACCTCCCTATATATATATATATATATATATATATATATATATATCCCTTTTTCTACCTGTAGCAGCTGCCAGTGCATGGGTAAATATAAGGATAAAAGGTATTTTGAAACATGTTAAATGGCTGCCTCTGTCCGACCTGTGCAGCTGTAGAGTCGGGATGGCAAAGGCACTCT
>NW_020535819.1:0-81450 GCF_900246225.1 Astatotilapia calliptera | reverse complement strand
AATTGTCACGGTCCCGTGTCTCTCTGGTTGGCCCACGCTGGCTACAGGTTTTGTTGTTGTTAGTTTTAGTTTTTTGTCTCTCCTCCTCCTCTCTGCCTGGGTGGAGCTCATTACGGGCTCTCACTCTTGGCCCACGCACCCCTGTGGATGGTGTCCACCTTTGGCTGATCTGGATGATTTCCCCAGCTGCTATTTAAGGCAGTGGCACAGAGCAGCTCACCGCTGGAACGTCGAACCACCTGAGTTCGTGCTCGCGGCATATTCAAAGAAGAATCGCTTACACGTGTTTTAATGTTGTGGAACTAACTTTGACCTTCTGTCTGTAGATTCTGGACCGAATCACCGGACCTGTCCAAGTGGGGCAGTGTGTGGAGTGTTGGAGCGAGTGCGGCTGAAGAGGAGTGCGTGTGTGCGGAGGAGCGGTGGCGGTGACTGAGTGGAAGAGGAAGCGTGTGTGTGGATTCCCCCCCCCTTCTCTCCCTGGAGCCCTGGACCCCCTCCCAACTCACTGTACATATATTTTGCACTAAGGTGATCCCTATTGTAAATAAATCCCCTTTTGTTTCCTTGAAAGAACTGTCTGCGCGTGGGTCCGTTCAGTAGCCATGACAGAAATCACCAGAAATAACAGCAATAGGATTGTGTATCTGAGACTGTCCAACCTAAAGCCAGAGGACTCTGCTGTGTATTACTGTGCCAGATAGAGTCACACAAGCCATTAGGAAACCTGAACAACAACCCCTCAGTGGCTGATCAGTTATAGCATGAAGTTAACAGGGCAGCTGTCAGACCAAAATAATAACAGATCAGAGCAGGATGGCACTTGAATAACGGGCAAAGTATAGTTAAATGAGTCATACTTAGCTGTCGTTAGCATTACATTACAAAAACAAAATCATGATCTAATTTCTATAAATTTTCTATTAATTTTAATGTAACAAAAGTCATCTCAGTGTGAATCATGTTGTAAGGCAAAAAGGAAAAAAAAGAGAAAAATCCAGGTTTCCCAAAGCAATGAGAGGAAAAACCTGATGAACCCTGTGCCTGTGATCCAGAGATACCTGCTATAGTGTGGCTGGAAACATTAAAATAGACTAAAAGTTAGAGAGAGAGAAGTGGGACTAATGAAAGAAGGTAAAAGTGGAGATCCTTAGGCAAATATACATAGAGGAGAAAAAAACAGGTATTTGTGTGTGTGTGTGTGTGTGTGTGTGTGTGTGTGTGTGTGTGTGTGTATCTGCTATTGTCCACATGAAAGCCATATCATGTGTTTTCTGACAAAGCAATAAAAAGGGCATATCTGCATCTAGTAGGGATAAATGCACACATATATATCACATGTATGCTTAAAATATGTAAAAGTTCAAATAGATACAAGAAAGGACACAAGATCCTTTTCCACAATGTTAGGAATTTTGGACATCTTACTTAGGAACAAGGAAAATCTGCTACATTACAAAATGAATGAAAATTTTTGATTAAATCATAAGAGATGCCAGCACAAGAGCCACTCCCTCTCTATAATATCCTGATGCAAATCTTCACTGTGTGCAGTGTACTTCTGTGCTGCTGACTTGTCTTAAACTTTTTGTTGATCATCAGAGCAGCAGTGGAGAATCTCTACAGTCACAATGACACAGACACTCACTCTGCTGCTGGTTGCATTTTTATTTCCTTGTGAGTTCTTTTGCTTCCTACTGTTTCATCATTTTCCAGGACACTCTGATTGATGGTCAGTCAGTGATAACTAATGTGTTGGTCTTCTGTCCTTTCATTTCATCAGGTGTTACAGGTCAGAGTATGGAGTCCATTCCTTCCAGTCCTGTAGTGAAAAAGCCTGGGGAGACTTTCAGTCTTTCCTGCAGAGGATCTGGTTTCACATTTACCTGCTGTACTATGAACTGGGTTAGACAACAACCAGGAAAAGCACTGGAATGGATCGGAGAAGGCTGGTCTGATTCCAGCAGCAACAGTTATGCAAGCAGTTTGAGAGGACGCATAGAAGTCAGTAGAGATGACAGCAACAGTCTGACATATCTGAGACTTTCCAACCTGAAGCCCGAGGACTCTGCTGTGTATTACTGTGCCAGACACACAGTGGTTTAAATAATGAGAGAGGCTTTACAAAAACCTTCAACCATACAGTTTCACAGGAACCTACAGGGGGCAGTAGATGATCAAAAATATGATGTTCAACTCACTGTCATAATAACACCTGTGATTCTACCATCTGTGAATAAATATTAGTAAAATGCACAGAATCTAAAAACATGTTATGGTAACAATGAAAAAAATAACTCCAAGTTAGAAAAGCAGTTAAAACAATGAATGCAAGTACAAAGCATTAAACAAAGAAGCAAAACAAACTGTTCTTTTCTGTTTTTCAACCTTGTATCGTTAATCACATTATAAAAATTAACTTCTGTGTTGCAGATATTCTTTTGTCTAAGTCAGCAGAAGATGATATGAGGCTGAACTCACTGTTATACGTTGTCATAAATGTGTGTTTGTCTGTGTGCTGGGTTGGACCCTCAGATTGATCCACATTGCTGCCAGCTTCTCTGATCACTGTATCAGTTTTTGCATCCATGTTCATCAAACTTTGCCCCAGCATATCTAATGAAGGGAATAGTACCTCTAACATCTATATGCAATTATTTGAAAATGGATATTAAAATGTTTGAAAGTTTAAATGTACAAAACCAAATTTGCTGCAGCAAGCAGACACACAGTAGATTTATAACTAAAAGTAATACTGAAAAAATATATCTATTCACTGCAAACTTTTCTTTTTAGATGCATTTGAATAATATTTAAGCAAAATATGTCAGTCCCTCCCTAGTAAAATCACAGTGGCAGACTTCTGTGCTCTTAGGAGCCGTCAGCTTCATTTCAAGCACTTCATTCACACCTTCACTTTCAAGATGATGTTTAGACTGTCTGTCTGTCTGCTGACAGTTGTCTGTCTGCCCTGTATGATGCTTCATATTGTGATACATAAAATATTGTTTTTATTAAGATCATTTGTTTAAATCATTATTTTCTTCCTGATTTTCACTAATCTGATTTTTCTTCTCGTTGTTCAGGTTTGAATGGTCAGGCTTTGGAGTCCATTCCTTCCACTCCAGTGTTAAAAAAGCCCCAAGAAGCCCTCAGTCTTTCCTGTAGAGGAACCGGTTTCAATTTCGGCCAAGCAGGAATGCACTGCATCAGACACCCTGCAGGAAAAACACTAGAGTGGATGGGGGTCATTTGGTTTGATGCAAGTAAAACCATTTATGTCAGCAGTGTGCAAGGACGTGTAGAAATCACCAGAAACAACAGCAACAGCATGGTGTATCTGAGACTGTCCAGCCTAAAGCCAGAGGACTCTGCTGTGTATTACTGTGCAGCAGTAACATCGAGTACCACAGTAACAGAAACCATGAAGAGACCTGTACAAAAACCCTTCACTGGTTTAACATTTATATGAAGCTGCCAGAGGAGGAGCTCTAAGGCTACTGATATAGGTTTGCACAATTAAAAAAGTCATGTGCTTTAGAATAATGAAAATAGGTAAATACATACAATACAGATATAAAATATATAGATAATATATAATATATATAATATAGGTGGAAAGAAGGAGTATTTCTTCAATCACATCTTCATATGTTCAAATGTGAAAGCAGTGTTCTGTTTAGATGATTGTACCTTATAAACCCTGCGTATGCTGCTCAGTTTTAGATCTTTTACAGCTGCATATGACATCTTTCATCTTTTCATTTTGTACTTTCATATTTAGATGAGAATATGTTATCTACTTTATTAAACACTAAATAACTCAACACTAACACTAACACTAATAAAAGATAATGTTTCTGTAATGTAATCTTTACTCATTTGGTATAAAAAACAAACAAACAACAAAAAAAATGTAATATTCCTAAAAAATGCATAAATCCTGTTCCTAGAATATTGCGCTGACTTTCAGTTTTTAAATGTTAAATATATCAGAGTTTGAATTCTGTTTGAATTTATTTAGGTTTTGTTTAAATTTAATCTTTAATGTTTGGATTTTTGTTAAGTTGTCATAGGCCTGGGTGTGGGGACCCAGAGCTCATGTGTTTTTTGAGGGTTTAATGAATTTTATAAGTTCTCTTTGACTATCGGAGTGTTTGTGGTTGCTTGTTGGTGTGATCTGCTCCTTGTTTCCCTGCGTACACGTTTGAGTGTGTGTGTGTGTGTTTGTTTTGCTTCCATACCAGGCCTAGAGACTCTTCCTGCCTTTGAGCTTTAACAGTAACAAGTCATAATGTTCCCACAGTTTTATTATCTTCATAGAGCATGTGTTTAATAATTATTACATATGGAGATTTTTACTAATGTATCAGAAATTCATTTCTAGAGCAAATTATTACATATTATGTAATAAATAAAGACCATAATTTGTACATTTATAAGATTTACCTGACTAATATAATAATAATAATGGATTGCATTTATATAGCGCTTTTCAAGGCACCCAAAGCACTTTACAATTCCACTATTCATTCACTCTCACATTCACACACTGGTGGAGGCAGCTACAGTTGTAGCCACAGCTGCCCTGGGGCAGACTGACAGAAGCGAGGCTGCCATCGGCCCCTCTGATTGTAGACTGAGCTCAGGGACATGACTTTTACAATGAACTGTCCTGGGTTTACCTTTGTTTTTTTTAAAGTGTCAGTTTACTGGGCTGGTAAGGACAGCACATTTCTATTGCAAACATTATGATAGACAAGTTATATACCTGAAATATAGAAACTAAACAACTAAACAGTCACTAATTATTCCTGTTTGTCTGTAACTACTGAGGGTCAAACACTGACTGAGTCTGAATCAGTGATTAAAAGGCCTGGAGACTCCCACAGACTGACCTGTACATACTCAGGGTTCAGTGGTGATTTTCATGCTGCTTGGGTCAGACAGGCTCCTGGAAAAGGACTGGAGTGGATTTCATGGATACATTATGATGGTAGGAGCATCTACTACTCTCAGTCAGTCAGAGGTCGGTTTACCATCTCCAGAGACAACAGCAGAAAGCAGGTGGGTAGGTTTTCCTATTTTCAAGTGTAAATATCAAAATTTATGATTGTGTTAAAAGCTTTTAATGAATAATAATAATAAAAAAACCTCATTGAGCACAAACACTGACAGCATGGACACTACACATGGTTACTTGTATTAGAACTGTGTTCAGCATGACCTGAAGAAAACACACACAAAAAGTGCTTGAACAGTTATATCATGAAACCAAAAGAGGGGGAGCTTTAAGACCATGAATGGATTGTAGATTATTTTTATTCTGTCATATTATATAACTTTTAGTGTCTTTACTGTTCATGATATCGTCAGTTTAAATTATGCCTCATGAATTAAAATGTGTTGAAAAGAGGAGGAGACAATGCAAAACTGTTATCTTCACTCTCTTGATATATATCACAGCACAAAACACAAAGGCTCAACATACACTCTGCAGACGGGACAACAGCAACAACAACTGTTACAATGATCAGACCTTTTTATTTAATATTTTTTCTTTTTCTGTTGAATTTCTCAGCTGGTAAGAGCAAACTAATTAATTGGATAAATAAAACTATGGAAAGAAAATTTGATTGCACTAATGAAATCTAAACACTTTTAGGTACTGAGGGTCAAACGCTGACTGAGTCTGAATCAGTGGTTAAAAGGCCTGGAGACTCACACAGACTGACCTGTACATACTCAGGGTTCAGCAGTAATATTGATGCAGCTTGGATCAGACAGGCTGCTGGGAAAGGACTGGAATGGGTTGCTTATATTGAGGATGATAGTAGCAACATCTACTACTCTCAGTCAGTCAGAGGCCGGTTTACCATCTCCAGAGACAACAACAGAAAGCAGGTGTATCTGCAGATGAACAGCTTGACGACTGAAGATTCAGCTGTTTATTATTGTGCTCGAGAGTCACAGTGACACAAGAGGAAGAAACGCTGTACAAAAACTCAATTCATCAAAAAAATAAAAATAAATAAAAAATAAAAAAATCAAAATTTGCCCTTTTAAAATTATTATTCCTGTAGTTAAATTTGCTTTGCTGAAAAAATGAGAGCATTCACCTTTACAAAATAATACACGTCTACATACTGACAGAAACATCTCTGTGTAAGTGTAATTTTTTTCTTTTGCTTTATCTAAATGTTTTGAATTTCATCAGTGATATAAAAAAGGTCAAATATCTTTGAGCTAGTGTTGTGAATTACATTTTTTTGTGTATGCACCAAATAATTTTTGCACCTTGACAGCAATCTCTAACTATTAGTGACAGGAGAATTCATATCACTATAATAATTTGTCATTGCCAGTCTGCATCCAAAGGAAACTTCCTCACAGACTCTTATAAAGAGTGATGTTAGATGTAACAGCTCCCATCAGATCATACTGAGCACCAACATGTTCTCTGTAGCTCTGCTGCTGCTGCTGGCTGCTGGATCCTGTGAGTCTCACTGAACACAAACACTATGATCACAGCACAGTGATTCTTACTTTTAATACATAAAACATGTTTTCTCCACAGGTGTGAAGTGTGAGCAGCTGACACAGCCTGCCTCTGTTATTGTGCAGCCAGGTCAGCATCTGACCATCACCTGTCAGGTCTCTTACTCTCTTGGCTACTACACAGCTTGGATCCGACAGCCTGCAGGGAAAGGACTGGAGTGGATTGGGATGAAATACACTGGGGGTTCTCACTATAAAGACTCACTGAAAAATAAGTTCAGCATTGACTTAGCCACGTCAAGCAAGACAGTGACTCTAAATGGACAGAATATGCAGCCTGAAGACACTGCTGTGTATTACTGTGCCCGATACCACAGTAACACAAAACATCAGCAGACCTGAACAAGTTTACCATCTCCAGAGAAAACAGCAGAAAGGAGCTGAATCTGCAGACGGCATCAGAGGATTCTGCTGTTTATTCTTTTCCTCAAGAGTCATAGTAACACCATGAAATCTAAATCATAAACATCATAATGCCAAGATCAAATAGTCTAATTATGAATTCTTGTTTTTGCTTGGCTGTGGGCAAACACCCTGTTGTTCCTTATTATGTCAGTGGTGTTTGATTACTTTTTTATATAATTGTTTTTTGTATGGAAAACCCTTTTTGATACGTCCATCATTCACCATGTTGAGGATTAGTGTTACTGGAGTTTAGTTTTTTGTTATGGAGTTTTGGATGCCTCATAAAATGTTTACTGCTGTAGTTCCTGTTTTTAAGCAACAGCTGATGTTGTAGTGAATCCACTTCCATCAACATGAGCCTGGAGACTGCGGAGTCTCCAGGCCAGAACCAGCAGGCTGAAGGACAGCTTCATGCATCAGGCTGTCAGGAAGCTTAACTCCCTCCCGATTCTGCCCCCTCTCCCCTCTCTCCTCCACGGTCTCACTGAACTCTGTCACACACACACACACACACACACTCTCTGACTCACTCACTGGCCTGCACCAGTTACCAGTCACTTTGTGGAGCATTGGACTGCCATTACCTCATAAGACTTTGTGTTACACTATCTCATACCGTACATTACCAAATCTCCATTTGCACTATTTGCCTATTTGCACTACTCTGCCTGGTTTACACTCAATGTCATTTACCCATTATATTGTATATTGTATAGCTTTCTTGTTATATGTAAAATTGTATTATATTTATTTAATTTTTTTACTTTAAAATATTTTACTTGCATTTTTAATCACTCTTATATTTAAATGTTCATTTTCTATTTTATCTAGGGATTGAGAGTAACGAAGTTTCTATTCTCTGTATGTCCTGTACATGTGGCAGAATTGACAATAAAGTTGACTTTGACTTTGACTTTGACTTCGACTTTAACAGTAAAGAGACATAATGTTCCTATTGTTAACCCTTGTATGGTGTTCGGGTCTGTGAGACCCGTGTTCAGTTTTTTTCAAAAGAAAAATTAAACAATTAATTATTTTTTCACGTGTAAATGTGTTGTGTCTTTCCACTCACTCCACTTGATTATAACTGATTTATTTATAACATTTTATATAAAAGAAAAACGAGAAGCACATTAATTCATAAATGTGATCTAACAAAGGTAAAGGGAAAAAATTAACCATGTTTGCTGTTCATATGTCTTGTAATTGGGATGAAGTAAACATCTGTTGAGTAATTTAACATAAAATTGTTTGATAGTGTTAATTTGGAAAGCCAAAACTCTAGCGGGTCCACCAGACTGGCTGAGTAACAAAAATACGAACACCACACAAGGGTTAATTACTGTGTTACTTTATGCAGCACACATTTAAAAATGAATATATATGGAATTTTTTTTTACTGATGTATCAGAAATAAATTGGTGTATAGATTTTGAGAGAAAAATGTTCGTCATTAAGTAACAAAAATAATAATCATTTGTAAATAAATATAATATTTGCTTAAATATTTTATTGTAAGTGGTGTGCAGTTGTTTATATGAGATGAAGTGTATTTTTCTTTAAGGAGGAGTTTATGCAAATTCAGATCTTTACACATGTGTTGCCAAATATAACAAAGGGACTGCAAGACTGGTTTTCATGACTGTAGACTGAGCAGAGAGACATGACTATTACAATGAACTGTCCTGGGTTTACCTTTGTTTTTCTTATAGTGTCAGTTTACTGGGCTGGTAAGAACAGCACATTTCTTCTGCAAACATTAAGATATGTTTGATATAAAGAAGCTAATTATGTTTTTGTCTGTAGGTACTGAGGGTCAAACACTGACTGAGTCTGAATCAGTGATTAAAAGGCCTGGAGAATCACACAGACTGACCTGTACATACTCAGGGTTCAGCAGTGATATTCATGCTGCTTGGGTCAGACAGGCTGCTGGAAAAGGACTGGAGTGGATTGCTTTCATCCAGAGTGATAGCAGCTATATCTGGTACTCTCAGTCAGTCAGAGGCCGGTTCACCATCTCCAGAGACAACAGCAGAAAGCAGCTGTATCTGCAGATGAACAGCTTGACAACTGAGGATTCAGCTGTTTATTATTGTGCCAAAGAGCCACAGTATCACAAACCATCAACAGAGCTGAACAAGAACCTCTCAAGGCCTGAACAGTTTTAACATGGAACCACCAGAGGAGGAGCTCTAAGACCATGAATAAATTGTAGATTATTTTTATTCAGTCATACTATATGACTTTTAGTGTCTTTACTGTTCATGACATCGTTGGTTTAAATTATGCCCCATGAATTAAAAGGTGTTGAAAAGAGGTGAAGACAATGCAAAACTGTTATCTTTACTGTCTTCATATATGTTGCAGCACAAAACACAAAGACTTAACATACACTCTGCAGACTGGATAACAACAAAAACAACAACAACATTTAGCATTTTAACTTTTTCCATTTTATTTCTCAGCTCGTAAGGACAAACTAATTAATTTGACCGATAAAACTATGGAAAGAAAATTTTATTGCACTAATGAAATCTTAACACTTTTTAGGTACTGAAGTGACTGAGTCTGAACCAGTGGTTAGAAGGCCTGGAGACTCCCACAGACTGACCTGTACATACTCAGGGTTCAGCAGTGATATTCATGCTGCTTGGGTCAGACAGGCTGCTGGGAAAGGGACTGGAGTGGATCCCTTTTATCTACAGTGGTTTTAGCACCCACAATTCTCAGTCATTCAGAGGAAAAAGCAGAATGCAGGTGTATATGCAGATGAGCAGCTTGAGTAGTGAGGATTCTGCTGTTTATTATTGTGCCAAAGAGTCACAGTGACACAAGAGGAAGAAACTTTGTACAAAACTCACCACATCAAAACAAGTCAGAATTTGCTTTCAGCTTTTTAGAAATGAACTGAAGAGTAATGTCTGACAAATGTCTCACCTGTCAGCTCCTGGACAGCTGATCATTCAGCCTGCAGGCAAAAAAAAAGGAAAAGTAGTGGGAGCTCTTACTATAAAGACTCACTGAAGAAAAAGTTCAGCATTGACTCAGACACTTCAAGCATTCTTGCATTTAAAAACTCAGTGAAACACACAGGGAAGTCCAGCAGGGAAAGGAGGAGGAGGAGAAGGAGGATTGCTGGCCCCAGAATTATATCGTCAATAGAGACTTCACACTTTCCACAATGTCTTCTAATTCTTTTCTGTTGTCCATTTTAATGACAGAGGAGGCTTTAAGTGGTGTTCTTGTTTGAACTGGTCCTGAAGACTAGGGCTGGGCCATATTATACCGTTCACGGTAATACCGGTATAATGTTAGGCAACGATAGGAAAATGAAATATCGCGATAGAATGGGAGTAAAACGCGCATGCGCAGTGCCTTTGTTTTCATACGCACATGGCCGATTGTTGAGTGAAACAGATGAACCAGAATTGGTTTGTAAAAATGGTGCAACTTCCGTGATGTGGAACTGGTTTGGTGTTTGTCCGTCAGATACACGACAAAGCACATTTTTTTGCAGAACATGCAAGCAGCCGTTGTTATTGTTGTATTTGTCGGACTAAGATGCTCTTAAAACTGGGAGTAATCTGGGTCCTAAACTCCGTATCGTTCAGGTCAAACGAACACTGTAGCATCACTGAGAGTTTAAAAACTGTCTAAATTCTTTCATCTTTAATAAAACGATCAGCATTGCTGCTTTACCAGGTGTAACTATGAAGTTTAACTTCCAGGCATCCATGAAAACAAAATTTATTACATTTAACGGAGTTAGAAGTTAGCAGGAAACTAGCGGAAGTTAGCTCACTAGTTTCGCTAGTTGCCTAAGCATGATATTGCATGTTCTGACCAGAGGTGTGGACTCGAGTCACATGACTTGGACTCGAGTCAGACTCGAGTCATTAATTTTATGACTTTAGACTTGACTTGAAAAAATGTTCTAAGACTTGTGACTTGACTTGGACTTTTACACCAATGACTTGGGACTTGAATTGGACTTGAACCGGTTTACTTGAAAAGACTTGATATTTTACCCCAAATATAAAAATTTAACATGCATATTATATAGAGATTGAAAATGTGACGTCATTCACGGGTAGAACCGCAAAGGATTCTGGGAACTCGTGGCAAGCGGTACTAGCGCACGCAGGCTTTCAATTAAAATCAGTCACACAGCGATAAAAAGAAACACAAAAATGTCAAGAAGCCGTTGTATTATTAACTGCAATAGCCGGTCGCATGACAGCCACGGGAAGCCGACGGGTAAAGAGATCGGTTGTTATCGGATTACGTCGTTGAAGAGAAATTGTTCGAGCCATGTTTCCGAAGTAACAAAGACGCGACAGATGGCCTGGATTGCAGCCATTCAAAGATCACATATAACGTCCCAGAACACTCCAGCTCACAGGTTAGTCTGCTCCAAGCATTTACACGAAGGTCTGTCATGGTCCTGGGCCATGCGGGCCCAGTATTCTCAGTTCCTTGTGTTTTTGTATTTCGTTCCTTATTTAGGTCATGTTTCCTGAGTTGTCCTGTTATGTTGTTCCTTATTTGACTTCCCCTTGTGACTCTTATCCCCTGTGTGCCCCTCTATGTATCTGTGAGCCCTCATCTCCCCTCGTGTTTCATTCCATGTTTCCCCAGCCCACTATGCCCGTGCTCTCTCTCTCCTCCTGTTTGCACCTCTGTGTACTTCCTGTTTTACTTTGACAGTCTCCCGTCAGTGTTGTTTACTCCTGCCATGTCTTGTTATGTTTATCTGTGTCAGCTGTGTTCCCATGTGTGGCCACTTCCCCTGATCATCCCTCTTGTGTATTTAGTCTCTGTGTTTCATGTAGTCTGTGTCGCGTCGTCTGTGTTCTCACCTCCATGTTTTCACGGTCAGTCCTTGCAGTGATCATCATAGTCTGAGTTTTCTTAGTTTGTCGCAGTATTAGTTTTCCCAGTTTAGTTATAGTCCAGTCACGCCATCCCTGCTTTGTTTGTGCACTTTGTCGTCAGCCATAATAAAGGCTCGCTTTCTGTTAAGTCCACTCCCGTCTACTCACTTGTGTATGCACCTGGGTCCATCACACACACCACCGCACGGCCTGTCTCTGCAGACCGTGACAAGGTCAGTCTTCTGTTGTAGTTATTACGTATTTTATCATAACATAATTGTTGATATAGGTTACAAGCAAGTCTGGCGCTGAACAGAAATGGTCGCGCTATGCTCCTTTATTTATTGTGCATAAATAGTGAATTGTCCTGACACAATATTGCGTTTCGCTTCTGTTATTATGGTACATTGACAAAAACATGTACTTTTATTCACAGGATAAAACAGGTTTTTTGTATCACTAATTGCCCAGTACGATTACAGCATACAGTATTATTGTCACTGCTACATTTCTGTGATGGGTACCAGAAATTATTTCCACTGCTAATTAATTACCGTTGAGCTCAAAGGTCCTATTAATAAACGGTTAACCATGCGCTTACCTGCTGCTCCTTGGCAGGTAGCTCCATGCCCTCCTGGGTTTTAATTGCACCTTAGAACACATATGCATCAACACTACAATGAGCGGGTGGAGGGAGGTTTGGAGTCTTCTCCCACCCCCATTCTCTGCGGCCTGCTGGAGCGGGGGGGCTAGTAGGAGGAGTTGGCCGTCCGACTGCGGTCTGGGGTGTGGGGCCTCCCTGCTGCTGCGGAGTCGGGGTGGTCTGCCTCTCCCCACCGCAGGGAAAAGGGTAACACCACCTGGGTCTGGGTGCAATTCCCCCCTCCAGGGGCAAGGGTACCTAGACCCGGTTTGTAGAGTACGCTTGGGGAGTGTGATTGTGTGTACAGCGTCTCTTTATGTCTGTCTCCACGTTGGTTGAGTGTGGAGTGAGTGCATATGAGAGCATGAGGGTGGGAATGGATGTTTGTGTCTGTGTGTGCCTGTATGTCTGTGTCTATATGTCAGGTTGGGTATCAGACGCCACCTCTCTGGGGACACCTCAGGCCCTCCAAGGTTTGGAGGCCTTTCTCCACCCACCACCACTTCCCCTGCCGGTGGCGGACTCCCTCAGGTGTCGGTGTGTTGGTGGTTCTTTGTGTCTGGGGGTGGGCGTCCGGGTACACACCGGCTCACTCCTTGGCGGCCGCTTGTCGGGGCCTGGGGCCTGGGGCTCGCTCGGGCCCCTTTGGAGGTGGGGTGCCCCCGGCCTCTCGGCCTAGGGCTCGGTCACTCAGGCGCAGCTGGGGGCCGGCGGAGCTCACGGGCGCGTCACTGCAACCCCCCCTGGCTTCTGCTCCGCGGCTGCTGAGTGAGCCCTCATCTGGGACTCTCCTCAGCTCTTACTGGAACAGTGGCGCGGCTGCCCCTCTGTTGGTCTTCCATGGTCTCTTGTGTTCTGGGGGCCTCTGGATGTCTGGAGTTTTGATCTCCTCCATACCCGCTTCACACCCTGGAGGATGGGGCTGTGGCCCCCCCACACTCCCTAGCAGATCATTACATGGAGAAACCTTTGGAATGCAAGCATGCTGATCCACACAGGTATGCACACATGGGTATTCACAGACGCGGACTAAAGCTTTCTTGGCTGCTGCCTCAAAGCACACTGTGCGCTGTCTATCTTGCGTGCTGCACAATATCGTTTATTACTTAGTAAATACTGATATCTATGACTAGCTAGTTTATTGTGATGGTGCTTTGTTTTCTCTATTATTATGTTGCTCTTTGTTGTTTGCTGTCTCCTCTGTTTGTTTGTTTGTTTGTTTGTTTGTTTGTTTTTTCTCCATACAGGTGACCCAGGAGTTTTTTGTTTTTTTTTGTCTCTCTTCCCCCCCCTTCTCACTGTCTCTTCTCCCCTTGGGTTTTCTTTCTTTCTCTCCCCCTCTCTCTCTCATTCATTCCCCCTGTCCTATTTATTAAAAAAAAAAAAAAAAAAAAAAAAAAAAAAAAAAAAAAAAAAAAAATGACAAAGGATGAACTGAAGCTCTGCCATCACGTAATGTCGCATACTGCTGTTTCTGATGTCATTTAAAAAAAAAAAAAAAAAAAAAAAAAAAAAATAAACGGTTAACGAATGTGTATTTATGACGACAATTTGTGAGACTGGTAAACTTATGATACGTACGATGGTCTTTCGTTCTACACGGTGCATTTCAAGGTCCTGCACCCATCCGTCGGTAAACTGTACCTGGGCTTGTTGCAGTGACCTGAAGTTACTAAACTTCATGAGTGTATGCACTCACTCCAAGAACCGTATAATTATAAATATGCATATAAATATGCTACAACGAGATAGCTGACTTCATCTAACTAGCAAATGTTGTCCAGGCTACGTTGGTGATGCAGTTTTTTTTTCATATGTATGATATTTTTGTCATGCGATTTTAAAGCCGGTCCTACAACCGCATCCAAAAATAACATGCAGCTTATCTCAGAACTGTCGGTGAAAATTATTCTAGGTTTAATTGAGCTGCATTTTAAAGAGGTGCAATTTCACAATTTGTGTATATTTTCTAAGTTCACTATTTTGTCATGTGTTGAGAAAAACACAGATTTAAAAATTACATGGTCTAATATTTACATTTAGCATATAACTGCAACATTATTTTTTCGTTTTTTTTTTTTTAAAGACTCGAAAGGACTTGAAATTCAAAGTTTCAGACTTGTGACTTGACTCGGACTTTTACACCAGTGACTTGAGACTCGACTCTGACTTGCCTGACATTACTTGAGACTTGACTTGAGACTTGAGGATAAAGACTTGAGACTTACTTGAGACTTGCAAAACAATGACTTGGTCCCACCTCTGGTTCTGACTGAGAGATTTCTGAAAAAATTCAAACGTACAGCTCTGCTATCACTTCCAACATAAATGAAGACGGGAAACTACACAGCAGTGACGTTTGTAGGGTTACTGAAGTTGGGCTAGCTGGTATATAATGATGTGCTACGTGATCGCTAGCGACACAGCTATGTTAGCATAACATAAACAGTGAAGCTGGAGGACGAACACTAACACTTTTACACTTATAAAAGTTAACGTGAAGGTTCCTCATGGTTAGAGACAAATGCAATCGCATGGCAGGATGCTGTAAACGGACCAAACTTCAGTCAGGAGAACAACTGAGATAATCCATCCACAATACAAGGTTAGTCATTAATATACTGCAACAACATGGGAATAGGGCAGCTGCCAGAGAATTCAACATTAATGAATCAATGGTACAGAAGTGGAGGAAGCAAGAAGAATGAGTTCAATAAAGTTTGATTTATCTGACTGCTTTGTTTCGCTTAATGTGCCTTATAATCCCGTGCACCTTATGGTCCGAAAAATACATACTGCACACTCTTTTTAACTTCAGTGGATATTATACATGGTTATGCTCAGGATATGTCAGCCCATTTCTACTGGAAATGCCTTTTGGTTAAACTTTCAGCTAGGAATTTGCATTTGCACTGTTACATTTTTATAAAGCTTTAATGTACATAAAAACCAGCTTCTTGTTTAAGTGAAAATAAATGGAAGGTTGTCTTTTTGCGCTAGTAATGTTGTGGAGTTGTATTTTGTCTCGCATCAATTATATCGTCAGTTATATCGTTATCGCAAATTTTCAAATATATATCGTGATAAATATTTCTGGCCATATCGCCCTGCTCTACTGAAGACCCTGGGACTCTGTGGCACAAAATCAAAGGAAGATTTGATCCTCTTTCTGTATGGCATTTTATACCATACAGAAATAAAATAATAAACTAACTATCATGTGGGAATATTGTGAGTATCCAATGAAAATATAACATTTATTTCATGAAGAAGTCAAATACCTATAAAAGTGCTACAATTCCAATTTGAACCAAACTGAAAAATATGAAAATTAAAACTAATTCATGACTACACTCATAACTGCCATAGTTCTTTGTTAGACAACACAATCAGAGATTGTAACATAATGCACAATTACAAATGCAGTTACCCAGTTATACACACAACTGGACTGGCCATCGGGCATACATTTGCCCAGTGGGCCGATGGTGATTTTTGGCTTTTATGGGCCGATGTTTTGTTTTCTTGTAACGCACTAAACAACAGCAGCACGTTAGAATATTACTTTCAAATATTATTATTATAGTATTTTGACTCTGTGGAACAGTGATACAGTTTGCTGAGAAGGAGTCAGTGCAAAATTAATTTCAATATAAATATCTATGGTCCAGAGACAACAACAGAAAGCAAGTGTATCTGCAGGTGACAACAGGAGGATTCTGTTGTTTGTTATTTTGCCTGAGAGCCACAGTGAACCAAGGTGAAGAAACACACAGCATTTAAAATTAGCAATTTACATTCACTGTCACGGGTTGCCGGGGCAAGCCGTGTGAGAATTATTTAGGACCCAAAATGCAGCAGCTCTGATGCAAGTGAGTTTATTGAACAAAAGTAGATACAAACAGAAATGGCGAGGGTGAACATGAAACTAAGAAAACCTAAACTGGGAAAAACTAACAGAAACTAACCAGAAACAGATACGCGGGGAGGTACGAGGAAATACACGGAAGACGGACGGAGAGAAGCAGACAAACCAGCCACGAGGACGAGGGAACACACACTATAAATACACACACCAGTAATCAGGGGATCTGAAACAGGAGGGAAACACACCTGGGAGACACAACAACTGACGAGGCAGGGGAAACGTAAACAGAACACACTGACATCAGACCTTCAAAGTAAAACAAGAAACACATACACGTAATGACACAGACTCAGAGACGCGGACACTAAAGGGGATATACAAGCAGGGATGACACCAAACAGAGGGAACACAACTAAACCCTGGGAAACCCAAAACAACAGTCATAATACAAAAAACTATCAAAAGTAAAAGTACACAACCAAAAACACTGTGACCGACCCAGGACCATGACATTCACAAAATGACTTCCAACTCATAATAAACAAGCAATAGAACTGCATTATCTCTAATAAGTTCATCCGTTCATTAATTTTGGTTATAATGAATAGAATCCATTTTGGTTTACCTTGTTCATACTTTCACAGTAATGTGTATGATAAACATAAAACACTCAACAGCTCATGTAGCCTAAAAAACATAAATTAATGATTGATTCTTGTTGAAATAAATCAGTTTTTAAAGTTACAGTTCAGTTTCTCACCCCTACAAACTCTCTGTTAGCAAAGCAGCAACGCATCTTTCTGTTATAACCTGACAGTTTCCATGTGTTTGCAAAGTGAACTTCCTCTCAGTTTGACTTGAAGACTTGAAATCAGTCCGTCAGTTTCATCAGATGAGAAGCTCCCGTCAGATCACCTTCAGCACCAACATGTTCTGCTGCTGGCTGCTGGATCCTGTGAGTCTCAATGAACAGAAACACTGACAGCATGGACACCAATGCTGTCCACAATGATGAATTGGCTAAGAAGTACAGAATAGATAGATGGATGGATGGAGTTTTAATTCCAGTTGTAATGATTTAAATAGTTAATTTAATTGTCTACAAAATAGATTGAAATAATTCATGAGTTATCAATCGTTAGCATGAAATCTTTTATTCTAATTTCTTTGACATTCCATTAAATCCATTTTTATTCATACATTATTACTTTAAAGCAAATATAATCTAATCATACTTTATATTGTAAGGTAAAGTCCTAACAATATTACAAAGAAAAACCATGACACTGGAGAAAAAAAAGAAAAAGGACCTCTTGGAAAGCCTGATTTAAGAGGTGCCATTATCTGTAATAACTGGAAAGGATGAAAAAGAGAAACCAAGAGGTGATGAACATTATAAAAAGAGCACTGCAGATTGGGAAAGTCAAATCTGAAGCATAGAGCCCTGGAGCCAGAGCAACCCACTGAAAGGTAGGGCCAAAGAGGAGAGTGGCCAAACTAGAAGAAAAAGGAGAAATAAATTTAATTAAAAAATATTACAATACAATAAAATATTGATCATGAAAAAACCCTTTTGTTGCAAGAGCCATCATATGTCTTGTGAATAAAAATAAAATAAATTATTTTCTGTGCACTTCATGTTGTAAAATAAATACCAAATAATGTTTTCAAGAGAAATCTAAGTTGACTGAAAGTACAGTAGGGAGAGAGAAATGAAAATGTTAAAGAGACAATAATTAATACAACCATAAATAGTCAGTAGGTTGGTAGGATGAGATTCAGATGAGATCAGAAACATGCATCTCTGGGCAAGAGTGAGTACGATGTCTTTTAATGCTAAAAAACTATTCCCATCAACAAGTGAGTCCATGTTTGGAAGAAAAACTAATGCAGAAGTAAAAGAGTGAATTAAATGCAATGTTTTTATTTTGAGATGCATTTGAATTTTAAGTGACCCAGATAGTTGAGCCCCTCCCTATTGAAATTCACATGGCACACTCAGGTTCTTTTAATGACTGGCTCTCAAAGTACTTGCTTCACACCTTCTCTTTCAAGATGTTGCTCAGTTTGTCTGCTCTGCTGGCAGTGCTCTGTCTGCCTTGTAAGTCACTAGAATATACAATACAGAATGTGGAAATTGATCTTTTTTTATTTATAATTTTCATGTTTTTTGGCAGGTCTGAATGGTCAGGCTATGGAGTCCATTCCCTCTACTCCAGTGTTGAAAAATCCTCAGGAAGCCCTCAGTCTTTCCTGTAGAGCAGGGGTAGGCAACCTTTCTGATGGCGAGTGCCATTTAAAATTTCCTCAGAAGTCAGTGTGCCATATGATTGCATTAGCAATAAATTTAATAACGCTCTATATTAACAGTTACACACTATATAGAACCACTTTATAGAATTATATTTGTTCGCAGATGTTGGCAGCTATCAGCGAATAGTTATCAGCTATTTTGAAATAAAAAAAGACACTTTTTATCCATAACAAGAAACACAAATGAACTATACAACAGAAAATACAAATGCTATTTATGGTCTCCTCACAAGAATGATAAGAAAAATAAACTAAGCCAATATGGTATGTCTGTTAATACAGAGACACACATGTTAATATGATCTCTGGTCTCCCACTGAGAGACACGGGTCTCCGAGTGTCCAGCATTCAGACGGCTACCTGAGGACTCATGTGAGAGAAAATCTGCTCACACAGATATGTAGAGCCAAATACTGTCAATAAGGCCTCTGCAATGTTCTGAAGACAGTTAAACTTGTCAGGTAGTGATGTCCAGTAGGTGAAAATGCAGCTCCATGAACACGCAAAGCTGTGGATTCCAGCTGCTTCGATGTTGCATTAACTGGCATTAACTCAGCCACTCAATGTGAGACAAATCCAGCTGCTCATTAAAGTTTTCTGGTTTGATCAGAAAATAAAACATTGGTCCATACGCCTGAAAGTTCCAAAAATGCATTGTGTCTCGAGTCTACGGATGTATCCTTGTATTTCTGTGGTGCTGATGCTGTGCTGAGCAGAAAGCTCCTGAAGCTTTTGAAGTGTCGGAATGTGGAAAGCTAACGACGTCCCTCTTACCAGTAGGCTAAGTTACTTTTAGCCAATTACAAGTTGAATCTGGTACTTGGGTTTGTTAGCTAGATACTGTCATTAAGAAGCGGCACAACTAATGTGTCTATGCGAGCTGATTTGCGATGTGCACTGCTGGCGCGGCCATTTATTTTTTGATGCACCTTCTCAGATTAATTCACTGCGTGTCGTGTCCAGGGCTGGACTGGGAAAAAAAACCCAGCCCGGGCATTTTGACTAAAGACCGGCCCACCAGGTATTAAAGCCATAAAGCCTTTGAATGAAAACAAACGCTGTTGTGACAGTGATGTACAGTCTTGTTGGTATATGTATGATTTCTATACATTTTACATCAGATAAAAACTTTGGTTGTAAGCTTCAGATAATTATTTAATAACAGCCAGACATTTTAAATGAAAATAAGAAATTACTTCTTTGTGCCCCCCTCTCCCTGTTAATGCCCTACCTGCCCCCCTGGCAAAACTTTGCTAGATCCACCCCTGCACAGTTACCAGCTGTCAGCTACTTAGAAAAGGATCCTGGTGTTATTTGTCTCTCAGAAACAGTTCATAACTTCCCTTCAACTCATTCATGTCACCTAAAGGGTAAACCTGTTTCTCCATCACCTGTTCAGCTCTGATGATTCAGTAAGGACATCTCCTGGTTTCATCTTCATGTTTCCCGCTCTCCAGATATGGTAAATGGTAAATGGCCTGTATTTATATAGTGCTTTACTAGTCCCTAAGGACCCCAAAGCGCTTTACATATCCAGTCATCCACCCATTCACACACTGGTGATGGCAAGCTACATTGTAGCCACAGCCACCCTGGGGCGCACTGACAGAGGCGAGGCTGCCGGACACTGGCGCCACCAGGCCCTCTGACCACCACCAGTAGGCAACGGGTGAAGTGTCTTGCCCAAGGACACAACGACTGAGACTGTCCAAGCCGGGGCTCGAACCGGCAACCTTCCGATTACAAGGCAAACTTCCAACTCTTGAGCCACGATCGCCTCGATATACAAACCGATATACAAACCGATATCATGACCAGCAGCTTTTTTGCAGCTGTGGCTCCAGCAAACATCAGCTGATACTAGAAATTAATATTAAATAAATTCTAACAACAGCTGATCAAGCTTAAACGTGCTGCTGTTGTTTAGCGCGACATCCGGCGGTTTCCTCTTTCTGGCGCAAAGTGGGCGATAAACAAACAAGAGAGAAAAGCCGATCAGCTGATCATTGATCAGTCTCATGATTAAAGTAGCAACAGGAGAGGGAGCGGGTAGAGGATGAGAGAAGAAGAGGCAGCTGTGCAGCAAAGACAAAGAATAACTCAACCTTTGTGCCTTTTTCATTCTAGCTAAAGTCCGGGACAAACTGCGTCCCCTCTCAGCTCAACACGAAACGTGTAATAATTTCTCTGAATGCGGGAGGATTCCGTCTTTTTATGGGACGGTTGGCAACTCTACTAACTAACCTTATGAATTAAATAAAGTTCAACATCAGTAACATCAAGCACTCACCCAGCTGTATAGAAACTCTGCCATGCTAGCTAGTACGCAGTACGAGTTATTGTAACTGACTGTAAAAAGTCAGCACAACGAAAATAAACTCCACCTAAACTTGGTTTATATCTGACCCAGATAGACTGCAGGTCATAACTTCTTACCTGAAGTTCAGTTCACCTGACACTCAGCGGCCGCCTCCCCTTTCTCTCATCCACCTGCTGGCCTCCTCCACTTGTTAATTTTACTGAATCTGTGGATGCTCCGCGATGCCACCACCAAACAACTGAGTTATTTTTACACACCGGCCAGCATCTGGCCAATCCGACACCTTTCATTGTTTATACCATGACAAAAAAAAAAAAAAAAATCATCGGGCCACCGAGCAAATGCCCGGTATGCCCGATGGCCAGTCCAGCTATGGCCGTGCCATCAGTTAACCCTTCGCATGCCAACTGTGGCACGTGTGCCTAGGGTTGCCGACCCCTGCTGTAGAGGAACTGGTTTCAATTTTGGTGGCTATGGAATGCACTGGATCAGACAACCTGCAGGAAAAGCTTTAGAATGGCTTGGAGTTATTTGGTCTGATGCAAGTAAAACAGTGTATGCAAGCAGTGTGGAAGGACGTATAGAAATCACCAGAGACAACAGCAACAGCATGGTGTATCTGAGACTGTCCAGCCTAAAGCCAGAGGACTCTGCTGTGTATTACTGTGCCAAACACACACAGTGGTGTAAGTAATGAGAGAGGCTTTACAAAAACCTTCAGCTATACAGTTTCACAGGAACCTACAGGGGGCAGTAGATGATCAAAAATATGATGATCAGCTCACTGACACAAAAACACTTGTGATACTACAACATGTAAAAGCATATTTTGAAAAAACAGTTTAAAAGTATTTTCTGATAATAATAAAATAATATGAAAAAATGTATGTAAACTTTTATGGATAATTTCAGAAGAATACATAATCAAGATATGTAGTCAAGATTTTAGATTTAAATAAAAAAACAAAACAAATGTCCAGTAGTTTTTACATGAGCACACTGATGTTTGTTAAATAAGATATAATGAAATAATATATATTTGTATATTAATTATTATATACTGGCAAATACAGTAAACACAAACACATTTCATCATTATTTAGACTATACTTTTTCAGTTATCTAAAGAGTGGTTCACCATCTGTAGAGATAATAGAAAGGTGGAGGTCAACCTGTCACAAAAGTATCATTTTGTTTTTTCAGTGGCTGATGTCATGAGGTCAAGGAAGGAACGACAACTGGGATGCTCAGAAAACCCAACTGCACTAATTTGTACTGATGAATGTTGTCGGATCTACTGTGGTTGTGAGTTAAACTTCTAGGAAAAAAATATTATTGTAAATAAACGAAAACATTTTTTTAAATTTTACTTTGGGGTAAAATCAGGAAAAACTAAAATAATGATCTTCGTATTACTAATGAGTGATCAAACCCTGCTGAATAAAACATGAATGAACATACATATTACTTATATATCTGATTGTTTGGTTAGCTTGAACATTTCTTTTGATAAACTGATTGATGATGAGGAGAAGCTGATGCAAACTCAGGCTCTTTCCATCTTTGAATATGTGCTGCAGAACATAAAAACGGGCACGACAAGATTGAGCTGCACCACTGAAGACTGGCAGAAAAATAGCTTTGATGATAAATTCTCATGAGTTTATGGTTGTTTTTCTTTTCTTGTTAATTTACAAGCCAAATAAGAACAGATTTTTCTTTCAAAAATAAAAGATAAATGTTTTAATTACAGAAGATTGTTTCTGTTTTTTCAATTGACTGGTAAGGACATACACTTTGTTAAACATAGGGAAAAAAACAAAGTACAAAATTCTGAGGAGAAATGCTTGGATTAATGAGCCTTTAGCATCTCTGTACAGGTTCTGAGGGTCAAACGCTGACTGAGTCTGAACCAGTGGTTAGAAGGCCTGGAGACTCCCACAGACTGACCTGTACATACTCAGGGTTCAGTGGTGATGATCATTATGTTTGGCTCAGACAGGCTGCTGGAGAAGGACTGGGATGGATCACTTATATCAGTGGTGGCTGCAGCTATATCCACTACTCTCAGTCATTCAGAGGCAGATTTACCATCTCCAGAGACAACAACAGAAAGCAGGTGCATCTGCAGATGAACAGCTTGACAACTGAGGATTCTGATATTATTACATTTCTGTAGATTTACAGTATATTTTCTGTACTACTTACAGACATTTCCTTCACCTAAAATGGAAAATTCAGTTAATTCACCGTATATTTTCCGTGTATTTAACAGATATTTTCCGCTACGGATTCTGTTTATATTACCAGGCAATTCTTTTCACTCTAACTAATTCCTTTTACTCTCTTCAAGTCAAAAACTGTACAAAAATATAATTACAGCATCCATCTTGTCATAAAATGACTAAACAGGCTAATACATGAACAAAATAACTTACAATCTTTAAAATTTGAGCATTTTTATTTTCCTTGAAATGTGTTTGTACTCTTATAAATGTGTTCATATACATTCAAGTAGCTTCAAAGTGTTTTCTTCAAACAGGATGCCTGACAAACAGAATATTTAACAATATTTGCACATTTATCAATATTTGTACCTTTAAGTTAGAATGACGGCTGTGGCTGTTTTGCCTCAGGCGAGCAGTTAAGTTGTGGTTTACATCCATGTATGTCCAGTCATGACACAGTATACATATGTAGTCAGTCATAGCCAAAAACTCACCTTTGATTATCGACTTCACTTCGTTAATAATTCAAACATTTGTCCTAGAATAACACTGTGGGGTCTTTACCTTACAACATAACGTGCATTGCGACATGAATTATTTGTTAAGTGGTGCTATATGAATAAAACTGAACAGATTTACAGAAGGTCTTCCTAAAATTTATTAGAAGTTTATTAGAACAAAACAGATGGATGAACATGTCCCTCTCAGCACAGGGCTGACAGGGCTGACAGGGACAGAGAAAACAAAAAAACCCTTAAACCCAACAATCAGATGACCCCCTATGAGCAAGCCCCTTTGGCGACAGTGGGAAGGAAAAAACTCCTTTTTAACAGGAAGAAACCTCTGGCAGAACCAGGCTCTGGAAGGGGCGGCCATCTGGTGTGACAGGCTGGGTGAGAGAGGAGGAAGACTGGATGAAGTCATGCTGTGGAAGAGAACCAGAGATTAAAGTTAGAATTAAATGCAACAGTAATCTTTAAAAAATGCAAATAATCTAAAAATCAGAGAGCATGTCAATCCCAAATCCAGTCTGGGGACTGGCTCACAAAAGAGAAGTCTTGAAGCTGATGGCTCTGCTGTCATGGTCCGGGTGAGCGGCTGCTGCTTTTTCTCTGCCTGTTGTGTTTCTCCTGGATCGACCCAAGGGCAGAGCTCTGGCCTCTTCCACTCAACTGTCTCTCATCTGCAGTAATCAACCAGGCTGCAGTCTATCTTTCTTTCGCAAGTCCATTAGCTAACATGCTGGTACCAGGCCTCATACTCCTTGTGAATTTTTGATTGTGAACTTAGGTTGTTGCCTTCTGTCTATAGCTGTTACCAAGCCACCATTCAACCTATCAGCAGTTTGCAGACTGACGCTGGATTTTCCACCACTGTTTCACCTGTCTCACTGCCTCTCTACAAGAATTCAGATGTGTCCTCCTGCATAATGGACAGGAACTGATATTGTAGCACCTTTAATCACTACTGACACTTACTGACACCATCACTTTATCAATGCTGGTCATCATGCCCTTTTGATGCTAAAGTATTTATACCTATATTTATACCTACACTCTATATCCATACTCCATACTGGTACTCAGATTGTTGCACTCTATTTATTGTATTATTTTAGTACTTGTTATTCTGTTTTGTTCTTAAAAAAGCAAAAAAACAAAAACTATTTATTTATTACTTTTTAAATTCTGTTTCTTTTCACTCCGGGATTGTGTGTACGTAATTTTGTTCCATCTAATGTAAACATGTGATTCGAATGACAATAAAACTCCTTGAATCCTTGAATGTAGGACCCAAGTGCAAGACTCAAGAAGACTACATTAAACTCAGAACTCAGCTTTATTTGCTGCACAGCAAAAGGAACAGAAAACTAACTAGACTGGGAATCATAACAAGGCTTAACAGGCAGACAGAACACACAGCCGGGTATGATGGTATGACGCGACACCAAGCAGGAGACAGAGAACTAAAATACACAGCGGAGCAATCAGAAATGGGAGACAGAAGGGAAACATAACTGGGACTACTTAGGCAGGACAAGATGAGTTAAGTGAAACTATACACACTGCCTAAGCACACGAGACTATCAAAGTAAGACAGGAAATACAAAGCGTACAAAAAGACACAGACCCCGAGACATGAACTTAGCACCACGACATAACTGACATGGTAACAGAGGGCACAAGCGACAGGGTGGACTAGAAAAGAGGACAGGCACAGAGAGACAGACTAGACACTGAACAGGGGGAGCATGGGAACCAAAACCTTAGAACTAGAAAATCTTAACAAGAATTAAACTGAAACATAAGACAATATTAATCAAAACAAAACCACTGAGTCATCACACTCAGTACCAGACAGGAATTATCCATAGAAGCAAGACTACATTTAGTGCCTGAGTAGTGCACATATATGAATGAGGAGAGCAGTTCTGATCGGGCTGTGGTGTGAAGGGGTCGTCAAAAAGTGACCACGTCTCTTTTCAGTCTTCAAAGAATTTAACTTTGGAGGCCGAAAAATGGATGGAGCAGAATCAACAGCAGGGCTGGTAAGATTTAGTTGACGACCGTGGTCTGCACATGGAGAGGAGAGTTGCTGAGACTGTTTGTAAGTGACAGGGTCAAATTCTTCCAGGAGTGACAGCAAGATCCTATATGGTCTGGAGCTGAATGGGTGCTGAAGACGAGGCCAAGGACGAGGATGTGGATGGAGAAGTAGGGCTGGTGTGATTCAGTTGTAGATCGTGATATGCATGTTGAGAGGAGGGCTGCTGAGCCTGGGTAGGTGCACAGAGTGATTGCTGGTGAGGCAGGCTGAAAACATTTGGCTGTGGCTGATGATGTTACTGCTTTACAAATGAAGAAGAAGAACATGGCTCTGTCTCAGGTTCTCTTCCTCTTTTTGCCCTAAAAAAAAAAAAAAGCATAAATATAAACACACTAGAATTTTCATGAGGTGATACAAACTCTCTGCAGTGACCGTTTCATCCTTTAATGCAGCGATTGGCACATGTATGAACTGCATGTTGGCACTTTGGACATACATAGTTTTCTTTAGTGGACCACTCTGAGTTTTCATTGGCGTGACGCTTCTTTCTGTTGTTTTGTTTCGGCCTTATCAAAATATTTGCTCTGTTCGTCCTTTGAGAGCGACTTCCACTGTGGACTGCAGTTCACAAGAACACACTGTTAGCACATATAAATACTAGAGATGGACCGATCCGATATTACGTATCGGTATCGGTCCGATACTGACCTAAATTACTGGATCGGATATCGGAGAAAAATAAAAAATGTAATCCGATCCATTAAATATCACGAAAGCACCTCACAAAACTTGCAACACGCCGTAACTCACCTCAGAACGTTAGCACGTCGGAGCAGTATGCATCACGTGATAGAGCGGCTGTGGCATGCGGGACCTGTCGGTGGTCTGGATAGCATGTGGAGCTTCGCTAGCAACCCGGCATTTCATCTCCGACAAAGTTATCCCGAGAGAAGTAAAGCAAGTGTGTAAGTCCATCTCTGAATGTTTGTAAAGCATTCCTGCATTAAGCTTAACAAGCGACTGCCTCTCCTGCTGCTACTTCAATCATGAAACTGCTTAATGATCAGCTGATCGGCTTTTCTGTCGCGAGTCCGTGTCTCTAGTTTGCTTTTGGCCCACTTTGCACCAGAAAGAGGAAACCAGCGGCTGAACAACAGCAGCACGTTTAAGCTTGATCAGCTGTTGTTAGAATTTATTTAATATTACTTTCTACTCGAGGATCTTTTTCTACGTAGCTGACGCTGGTAACTGTGCAGGGGCGGATCTAGCAAAGTTTAGCCAGGGGGGCCGATAGGGCATTAACAGGGAAAAGGGGGCACAAAGACATACTTTTCTTTCTTATTCTCATTTAAAATGTCGAGCTTTTAATAAATAATTATCTGACACCCAAAGTTTTAATTTGATGTAAAATGAATAGAAGTCAGTTACTGTATATAGTAACTATTAAGTCTAATATATATACCCTAGTAAGCTATAGTACTTTTTCCTTTGGGAAGGTACCATCTGTGCAGTCTGCAATTTTGTTGAAGAAAGATGTTGAATCTATTTAATATTTCTTGAAAAATAATTGATTTCTGTGCATTTTTTTTCACACTGCATCAAATTAAGGTTGATTACGTCGATTAAGCATCATGAGGTGGAGCGTGAGGGGTGGTTCCATATTTTTTATTTATTTATTTTTGTTGCTGGGAGTTGGAACCCTATTAGTTAGGTTGCTTAATATTTATGCTAAGTACTCTTTAAAATACCAGAATAGGGAGGATGGTGTAGGTTTAAGTTTATTAGATTGATCAGTATTGCTGAACTATGAAATTTTTTTTTTTGCATACAGGTATAACAGAATAGCTTTAGTGTAGTTGTTGTTTTAAACTTGAGTATGAACTTATACAAAATGCAGCAAGATATTTAAAAAACAGTTTTGTTGATTAAAAATCACTATATCGGATTCATATCGGTATCGGCAGATATCCAAATTTATGATATCGGTATCGGTATCGGACATAAAAAAGTGGTATCGTGCCATCTCTAATAAATACTAGGGGTGGGACTTGATTTAAAAAAATGAATCTAATTAATTAGAAGCTTAGAATCACATTTAATCGCACAAGAGAATTTGCCCCAAAGCGCAAATGTTTATTTAATTTAAAAGGGATTTAGTGGATGACAGAATCAAATAATAGAGATGGACATGAATATTATAAACTCCAGCTCTTTTAATTTCTGGGAAAAAAGGCAAAACAAACATAATATCCCTGGCCAAAATTGGGCAGACATAAAAATAAAGTGCTATTTTAAGTACTTTAAGTACATTTTCAAAAATGGTATTGTCTTTAAATAATAATAATAATAATAATAAAAATTTCAACATAAAGAGCAGTTTTTCTTAGGGAATAGGGAAAATAGGGAAGAAACATAAAAGGTTATTTGACCGGCTTGACCTTTAAACTCTGAGTAACCTTCGTCAACATTATTTTGTACATTAGGCTAAAACAGTGGGATCATCGAACATTTTAGTGCAACAAATAACAAACCCATTGGACTTATTTGGAGTTTACACAAAACTAGGCTTAACATCATTTTAAGGACATTAATATTGACAGCACTAATTTTAATATTTGAAAAATATTATTTCCTTTAAAACTAAAAAGCAAAGAACAAATGCATTCTGTACATTTTTAAGTTTTCAAGCTTTTCACTTTGTGTAACAGTGGTATTTTTTCCTGAATGGGAGACGTTATTGCACTCTAAAATTATTATTATTATTATTATGCCTCACAAAAATTCAATCTGTACCCATGGCTGACTCTTTAATCTATATTTCTTTTTATTTTGTCAGTGTTTATCTGTATGCAAAGTAAACTTCCTCCCTGGCTAATATAAAGACCTGATATACTGCAGGAGGTTTCCGAAGAAGAGAAGATATTAGCTTCAGTATCAACATGTTCTCTGTAGCTCTGCTGCTGCTGGATCTTGTGAGTCTCACTGAACAGAAACACCGACAGCTATTATTATTATTTTTTAATTGAACTACATTCAACATGTTTTCTCTGCAGGTGTGAAGTGTGAACAGCTGACAAAGCCACCCTCTGTGATTGTGCAGCCAGGTCAGCGTCTGACCATCACCTGTCAGGTCTCTTATTCTCTAAGTGGCTACTACACAGCTTGGATCAGACAGCCTGCAGGGAAAGGACTGGAGTGGATTGGGATGAAATACACTGGGGACTCTCACTATAAAGATTCACTAAAGAGCAAGTTCAGCATTGATTTAGAGACGTCAAGCAAGACAGTGACTCTAAAGGACAGAATATGCAGCCTGAAGACACTGCTGTGTATTACTGAGCCAAAAAGTCAAACTTAACACAAAGCATCAGCAGAGCTGAACAAAAATCTCTCAGTGCATGAACACATTTGTAATATGAAGCCACCAGAGGAGGAGACCAATAATGATTTAAGGGTGTATGAAATGGCTTTAAGGAGTCGCTATGCTTGATAGAGAGCGTGGTAGACAGAAATATTAGAAAACAGCAGAAAGCAGCTGAATCTGCAGACAACATCAGAGGATTCTGATGTTTATTGTTGTCCTCAAGAGTCACAGTGACACTGTGATACTAAATCAAGAGAAGGGTTTGCTTTGTCTTCAGTATATATTCTTGTTTTTGCTTGTCTTTTGGCAAACACCCATCGTTCGATATTCAGTATGTGGTGTTTTTTAAAAAAAAAATTTTTAAACGATAAACCATTTTTGATATGTCCATCATTCACCATGCAGAGGATTAGTTTTATTGGAGTTTAGTTTTGTTTTATGGAGTTTTGGATGCCTCATAAAATGTTACTGATCTGGTTCCTGTTTTTAAGCAACAGCTGATGTTGTTGTGAATCCACCTTATCAGAACTTCAATCAAAAGTAGCTTTAACAATAAAGAGTCATAATATTCCTGTGATTAATGACTGTATTACATAATGGAGCACACATTTAATAATGAATATATATGGAGTTTTTTGCCCATGTATCATAAATCAATTGGTGACTAAATTTTGAGAGAAAATTAATATTTATTAAGTAACAAATAGTAATAATCATTTGTAAATATATATAATATTTGCTTAAATATTTTAATATAAGTCGTGTGCAGATCTTTATATGAGACGAAGTTTTTCTTTAAGGAGGAGTTTATGCAAATTCAGATTTTTACGCATGTGTTGCCAAATATAAGAAAGGCACTACATGGGAGATTTTCATGACTGTAGACTGAGCAGAGAGACATGACTAATACAATGAAGTGTCCTTAGTTTACCTTTGTTTTTCTTATGTCAGTTTACTGGGCTGGTAAGGACAGCACATTTCTTCTGCAAACATTAAGATATGTTTGATATAAAGAAGCTAATTATGTTTTTGTCTGTAGGTACTGAGGGTCAAACACTGACTGAGTCTGAATCAGTGATTAAAAGGCCTGGAGAATCACACAGACTGACCTGTACATACTCAGGGTTCAGCAGTGATATTAATGGTGCTTGGATCAGACAGGCTGCTGGAAAAGTACCAGAGTGGGTTGCTTGGATCCGCTATGATAGTAATGAAATCTACTACTCTCAGTTAGTCAGAGGCCGCTTCACCATCTCCAGAGACAACAGCAGAAAGCAGGTGTATCTGCAGATGAACAGCTTGACGACTGAGGATTCAGCTGTTTATTATTGTGCCAGAGAGCCAGGTCACAGAGTTTGGGTCAAACAAAGGAAAAGTGCATTTTTAATCAATCAATCAATCAATCAATCAATCAATCTTTATTTATAAAGCACTTTTCATACAGAAATGTAGCACAAAGTGCTTTACATGGTTAAAAGCAGCCCACCGCACCCTTCAACTCACTCCCCACACTCTCATTAACATAAACGCTCATGGATACATCATTGATGGTGTAGCCAAGGCCAAGGGCTTTGTTGTCATCTTCCATCAGCTGGTTTGGCAGGATCATAGTCTTTGGCTCTGATCGAGGCAACTCTTTCTTTGACTCCTCCCTCCCACTTTGACTGGAGTAGACCCAAGGCTTCATGTAGAATCCTCCAGCTCTCAGGATGTGCTCGATGTTGGCTGTTAGGCGTCTCAAATGGTCGAGGTCATTGTGTGATGTCAGGATGTCATCGACATAAGTGTCTTCTTCCAGCACACGTTTCTCCTCTGTGAAGTGACTGAATGAAGGTAGGTTTGCGGTTTCTCTCATGGCGACTTGGGCTATGCAACCAGCAGGTTTGTCTCCAATGTTGACTCTTGTTATGGCATAGTCTTCTATGTCTGCATCTTCTGTGTCACGCCACAAGAATCTGTGCAAGTGGACTTCTCGATCTTCCAGCCAGACGGAGTTGTACATCTTGCGGACGTCACCAAGGGCGGCGTAGACACCAGCTCGGAACATCAGCAGGACGCTCTTATCGGATTCAGGACATCAGGACCTTTGATGAGGATGTCATTCAGGCTGAGGCCTCTGTACTTCTGGCTGCTGTTCCACACCAACCTCACTGGGGTAGAGACAGAGTGTGGATTTGGCGCGATGAGGTGGCTAATATACCATACTGGCCCAGTCCAACTCTGCAGGACTTCTTTGGACAGCTTCACTGCAGCTCTGCGGTTTACCATCTCATGAACTTGTGCAGCATAGGCCTTCTTCCATTCAGGTTCTTTAGATAGCTTCATCTCGGTTCTGATGAATGTTGCTTCTACTGCTTTCCTGTTATTTGGCAAGGTTGCTGGATCTTCTACCCATGGGTATTTAGCATGCCAATGCGGTTCACTGTTGTGGGCATCTCCAGTTGAGTAAGTCAGGCCATTCCTCACGATCTCCATCTAGCTCTCTTCTGCAAGCGTCATTTCTTTACCCCCTGGCTGGCAGCTCCCACAACGACACCCTCCACATCTCGGCTGGCAAGCGGCTCCGATGCTTTCCCACCTCCACCACTTCAGAAAGTCTCTGCTGCTGGTAGCTGTGGTGGATAGAGTCTCAGGGTGATCAGGGTGCTGACAGGAAGCTAGGTCTTTAGTGAACTCTTGGTACTTGAATGCAGCAGCTCTCATTGATCTTGCGAAGTGAGTTTTGGAGGTGTGGGCCATCAAAGTGACTTCCTCAAAGAGGTCTGGATGCGTGCCCCCGATTGTTTTGCCAAGTGGACCGTCCCAGAGAACCAGGTCACCGATGGAACGGATCTTTTGGGGCACCAGCTGGCCTTCTTTATGGCTGATTAGAAGCTGGATCTCTCTGGGTCTGATGAGGTCTTGGAGAGGGATGTCAGGGAAGATCTTTTGTAGCTTCTGAGGTGGAACATGTCTTTCCACTTCAGCAATCTTGTCAAGACCATAGCAGACTAACTGGTGAGGCTTTAAAGTTCCTCTTGAGGTGTTGACACGGATCTTGAGAAGGTAGCGCTTGGTTGCCACAGACACCTTCATACCTCCGATACCCTGGATGACGAGCATGACGTCTTCACTGCGAAGGTTGAGCTTACTTGCAGCTTTATGGGTTATGTAGTTTGTGTCAGATGCTAGATCAATTAATGTCCCAATTCTCTGCCCATCATTGGCGATGACGTCAAGGAGCATCAGGATCACAGGGTACTCTTTTAGACCAGTCCCCTCCAGTAGACCTCTCTCTGCTGCCATGGAGTTGAAGGCTCGTGATGAGACGTTGCAGAAAGCTCTCCGACACTCCTGCGCTAGCTCTGGCGATAGTTTAGAGATGAACTCTTCTTGAACCTCTGTATACCTCCTCCCCTCAGCTCTCGCCGGACCAGACTTGGGCCTTTGTGATAAGGGTCGTGGCAAGGGACAAAGAAGGTAATGATGCTGGTCTTTGCACTCTGGATTTCCACACAGGTAAGTCATCTTTCTGCAGGGTTCGTCGTGGATCTCGAGGCACCTCTTGCAGGCTCCAAGTTGCCGCACTGCATCTTTTTTCTCCTGTAACTTGTGTTGGTTCTAAACCGCCTGCAGATGTAGAGCTTTCTCTTGTGTTTCGGGTCCCCACAGATGATGCAGCCTGCTGGATCAGTACTGGATTTGACTGACTTCGTACGGGCGTACTTTATTGGGAACTTTGTTCTCTCCTTGGCAGGGTCGATGTCTCTCAGCTGGTCTAACTGCTCGTAGATGGACTCTTGAGATTGGAGGTATGCGAGCAGCTTGTCAAACCGGTTCTGATGAGTCACAGCGTTCTTTGGATCAGCAGCATGGGTGAGCCAGTCTTTCTTTAGGGACTCAGGCAGCTTGCTTTCGATAGACTTTATTACCAAGAGGTTCTTTATGGCATTTGCTTCATCCAGCTCACTCAAATCATAGAGGGCCTTTTCAACTGCGTGGATAAGCTCTATAATTCTTCTAGGCTGGTTGCTACGAACAGGAGGGATAGCTTGAAGCTCCTCAATGATTTCAATGGCGATGGTGGCTTGATTTCCATAGCGGTTCTCGAGGACTCTGAAGATCTCATCGGCCGAGGTGTATGTGGACAGGCGCAGATCTTTGGCCACTTTATCATCGAGGCTATCGAGAAGTTGGAATTTCTTTACTTCCACGGACCCGGTTGGTTCACCTTGCTTTTGCAGAGCCTCCCATTCCTTCCGCCATCTGTAGAACTCACGCTGGCTGCCGGTGAACTTTGGTAAAGCTGTGGCTTTCAGTTTTATGGCTGCGACCGAGGCTGCGTTGCGGACTGTGACAACTGCTTGGTCGGCATCTCTTTTAATCCTCTCTGCTTTGATCAGGACTGCCTTCCCTGACACCAGCTTTGGAAGGCAGGTTTCGAGCTCCATTAGTCGACGATCACAATCTCGCCTCTCAGCAGGTGGAGCCCAGCGGTTCCATGTCTGGTGTGCCTGCTTAGCTTTCTTCACCAGTTCTTCTAGATGGTGGAGCATAAAATCATATGCCTCCAGCGGTGTATCAGGCTGAGTGGATGTGACGTTCTCACACGCCATTTCTGCTGATTTTAGAGCAAGGGTCAGTTCTTTTTCACCATATGATGTCCACAGTGTCTCTCTGATCAGGTGCTTCACCTCCTTCAACTTCTGCTCACATTCTTTCTCCGTTTTTTCGACGTCTGCTCTCTGTTGGCCCATCAGCTCCGGTGTGCCCTCTGCTTCACACTGCGTGATGTAGGCGGCCTCAAGCTCCTCGTTCGCGTCAATCACTTTGGAGCCCTCTACTGTGAGTCTCTTGAAGGAATCCTGCAGCTCCTCTACAGACATATCCATGTGGGTCCTTATTATATGGTTGGTGAGTCTGGAAAACAGTCTCTTTGCAGTGGTTCGCTCTATTTTCAGCTCTTCGAGTGACTTGGACTCAGCCATTCTGTTTTCTCGGTTGTTGATTGGACAGGCAAACGGTGTGCAATTTCCTCCAGGCCCCCAGGTGGAGTCTTCTCCGTCTTTGTGGTGAGCTTTTGTGGAGTCTTCACTGGTCAAGGCCGGTTTCTCTACTGGCCAGGCCGGTTTTTTACTGTCAAGTGTTCCTCTGACTGTGAGGTGTCCACACTTGAAAAAGACCAGACTTTGAATTTCACTCAACTTTATTTAGACCAACTAGTTTGATAGCTGGTAGGTAGCAGCAGGTAAAAAACCTTTCAACACAAAAATAAAGAACATTTCATTAATCATTCAGATAAATTACACAGAAGACAGATGAAATAACAAAATACACTTCAGTAAAGCCATTTACCATGTGGTTAACTGTGTTAATTTAACTGTGGTTCTTAAATAAATATACACAATGTGTCTTCTTTGCATTTAACACTTTTTTATAAACAATTGTATTTTAAAGTATACATTTTAGAGTTCACAAACATTTTAATAGACTTTAACTAAGGATTTTCTTTACAAAGAATTATTTTCTTTAAATCAAAACCAAACATTTATTCAATAGTTTTACGATCCACCCAAGGATTTGGGGTAACTATTTTTAATATTAATTAACATAAATATGTGGGAACACTAACTGCACAAACAATTTATTCAAACTTAAACATTCATTTTTGTCAATATAATTAAACTTAAATGCAGCAACTATTTCCCTAAGCGTAAAACATTTGCACAACTGAGCTTCCATAGTCCCAGATACATCTGCAAAAGCAAAATGTGAACTCAAGAGCTTACCGATAGCCTGTCTTGTTCAAAGTCTTCCTCACAGTGGAAAAGTGCTTTGTTTGCCGTCCTCTCAGTATGTTGCACCCGGGTCAAATGACTGCTGCATGCATTTTAAGGTCTACTAGGCACGCCCACCCTTGATTGCTCTAATGTGGCTCACCTGGCAGGGCGGCGCACACCAGGCCGTGCTTAGTTGTTGATTGCACCCAAGGTCTAATCAGCGGCCATGGGCAAGCAGCAGCACCGAACAGGTAGAGGGCAGGAGAAGGAAAAGAGGAATAACAGCCACACCTACTAGGTCAGCGCGACAGTAGCGTTCTCTCTCTCTTGCTCTCTCTCTCTTGCTCTCTCTCTCTTGCTCTCTCTCTCTCGCTCTCTCTTTTGCTCTCTCGCCAGGGCAGAACTCATGGTGGGTTCACGCCCTCGGCCCACGCCCCTCTGAAGTGGAGGAACACCTGGGCCTCATCAGTGCAGCCAGCATTTAAGCCAGGGAGTGGCTTCTACTCATCGCTGGATCGTTATGGTAGAATGCCCTAACTACATTTTTCATTCCGATTAATTTATTAAATCATTTTCATTTATTTTACCTCTGTTTCTTTGTACAAGTGTGAATGGTCAGGATATGGAGTCCATTCACTCCAGTGTTAATAAAACCCCAGGAAACCATCAGTATTCCCTGTAGAGAACCTGGTTTCAGTTTTGGTGTAAATGGCATCTGCCGAGCACACTTCTCTGATACGGTGTACATTTTAGGACATCGTCAGGTCTCAAGAAAAAAGTTGTCAGGTATCAGACAAAAAAATGTCAGGTCTCAGTTCTCAAGAAAAAAGTTGTCAGGTATCAAACAAAAAAATTGTCAGGTCTCAGTTATCAAGAAAAAAGTTGTCAGGTATCAGACAAAAAAATGTCAGGTCTCAGTTCTCAAGAAAAAGTTGTCAGGTATCAGACAAAAAAATTGTCAGGTCTCAGTTCTCAAGAAAAAAGTTGTCAGGTATCAGAACACAAGGTACCAGACAGAGAGAAAATCTTCCTGCAGGTGGCGGTGTTGTCATGTCCCACCCAATGACTGTATAAAAGATGGACAACACGACAGCTCCCCAAAAATGAAGCCAAAACGTCTCTATCGCCCCCTGGTGTCTGGCTGCAGTATAGGTCATAAACCCCGCCTCCTCCATGTTAGCGGATGGGACTGGGGTCAGACTAAAATAACTTTATTCTCCTCAGATAATTTTTTTCCAAAGATTCTTTCTTTTGTTATCAATAGTTCTCATCAAAAGACCCTTATGAAAAGGACACCGAGGGAACAGTTTACCCTGCCCGGGATAGGGTTACCGGGGCCCCGCCCTGGAGCCAGGCCCGGGGAGGGTGCCCGAGGGCGAGCGTCTGGTGGCCGGGCCTTAGTCCATGGGGCCCGGCCGGGCACAGCCCGAAGAGGAGACATGGGCCCATCCTCCCGCAGGCCCACCACCCGCAGGAGGTGCCATAGGGGTTGGGTGCATTGTGTGCCGGGTGGCGGCCAGGAGCGGAGGCCCTGGCGGACTGACCCCCGGCTGCCAAGACTGGCAATAGGGACATGGAATGTCACCTCTCTGGTGGGGAAGGAGCCTGAGTTAGTGCGTGAGGTTGAGAGGTACCGGCTAGATATAGTCGGGCTCACCTCCACACATGGCTTGGGCTCTGGAACCAGTCTCCTGGAGAGGGGCTGGACTCTGTCTCAGTCTGGAGTTGCCCCTGGTGAGAGGCGGCGGGCTGGGGTGGGTATTCTAATATCCCCTCGGCTTGCTGCCGGTACGTTGGGGTTTTTCCCGGTGGACGAGAGGGTTTGTTCCCTGCGCCTTAGGGTCGGGGAACGGGTCCTGACTGTCATCTGCGCTTATGCGCCGAGTGGCAGTTCAGAGTACCCAGCCTTCTTAGAGTCCCTGGGGGGTGGGGGGGGGGGGGGTGGTGCTGGAGGGTGCTCCACCTGGAGACTCTGTTGTCCTGCTGGGAGACTTCAATGCTCACGTGGGTAACGACAGCGAGACCTGGAGGGGCGTGATTGGGAGGAACGGCCTCCCTGATCTGAACCCGAGCTGTGCTTTGTTATTGGACTTCTGTGCTAATCACAGTTTGGCCATAACGAACACCCTGTTCGAACATAAGAGTGTCCATAAGTGCACGTGGCACCAGGACGCTCTAGGCCGTAGGTCGATGATCGATTTTGTAATCGTATCAGCAGACCTGCGACCATATGTTCTGGACACTCGGGTAAAGAGAGGGGCTGAGCTGTCAACTGATCACCACCTGGTGGTGAGTTGGATCAGGTGGCGGGGGAGGACGCTGGACAGACCTGGTGCACCTAAACGCGTAGTGAGGGTGTGCTGGGAACGTCTAGCAGAGGCCCCAGTCCGCGAGATCTTCAACGCACACCTCCGGCAGAGCTTCAACAGCATTCCGAGGGAGACTGGGGACATTGAGTCCGAATGGACCATGTTCAGCGTCTCCATTGCCGAAGCTGCTGCATTGAGCTGCGGCCGCAAGGTGGTTGGTGCCTGCCGCGGTGGTAATCCCCGAACCAAATGGTGGACACCAGAGGTGAAGGGAGCCACCAGGCTGAAGAAGGAGTCCTATCGGGCTTGGTTAGCCTGTGGGACTCCGGAGGCAGCGGACAGGTATCGACAGGCCAAGCGGAATGCGGCTCGGGCAGTGGCTGAAGCAAAAACTCGGGTGTGGGAGGAGTTCGGAGAGGCCATGGAAAAAGACTTTCGGACTGCCTCGAAGAGATTGTGGCAAACCGTCAGGCGTCTCAGGAGGGGAAAGCGGTGCTCTATCTGCACTGTGTATAGTGCTGGCGGAGCGCTACTGACGTCGACTGAGAAAATTGTCAGGCGGTGGAAGGAATACTTCGAGGACCTCCTTAATCCTACTGACACGTCTTCCGAGGAGGAAGCAGAGTCTGGGGATGAGGGGAATGACCCGCCAATTTCCGGGGGCGAGGTCACTGAGGCAGTTAAACAACTCCTTGGTGGCAGAGCCCCTGGTGTTGATGAGGTCCGCCCCGAGTTCCTGAAGGCTCTGGACGTTGTAGGGCTGTCCTGGTTGACACGCCTCTGCAATGTTGCGTGGAGATCAGGGGCAGTACCTGTGGACTGGCAGACCGGGGTGGTGGTCCCCATCTTTAAGAAGGGGGACCGGAGGGTGTGTTCCAACTACAGGGGGATCACACTCCTCAGCCTCCCTGGGAAAGTCTATGCCAGGGTGCTGGAAAGGAGAGTTCGTCCGTTAGTCGAACCTCGGATACAGGAGGAACAATGCGGTTTTCGTCCTGGTCGCGGAACACTGGACCAGCTCTTTATCCTCTCCAGGATACTTGAGGGTGCATGGGAGTTTGCCCAACCAGTCTACATGTGTTTTGTGGACTTGGAGAAGGCATTCGACCGTGTCCCTCGGGGTGTCCTGTGGGAGGTGTTGCGGGAGTATGGGGTGTCTGGCCCATTGCTACGGGCCATTCGATCCCTATACAACCGTTGCAAGAGCTTGGTTCGCATTGCCGGCAATAAGTCGGACTCGTTCCCGGTGGGTGATGGGCTCCACCAGGGCTGCCCTTTGTCTCCGGTTCTGTTCATAATTTTTATGGACAGGATTTCTAGGCGCAGCCAAGTGGCGGAGGGCTTTCGCTTCGGTGGCCTCAGAATCTCATCTCTGATTTTTGCAGATGATGTGGTTCTGTTGGCTTCATCGGGTGAGGGCCTCCAGCTCGCACTGGATCGGTTCGCAGCCGAGTGTGAAGCAGCGGGAATGAGGATCAGCACCTCCAAATCTGAGGCCATGGTTCTCAGCCGGAAAAGGGTGGAGTGCCCACTCCGGGTCGGGGATGAGTTCCTGCCCCAAGTGGAGGAGTTCAAGTATCTCGGGGTCTTGTTCGCGAGTGATGGGAGAAGGGAGCCGGAGATCGACAGACGGATTGGGGCTGCGGCTGCAGTAATGCGGACGCTGCACCGGTCCGTCGTGGTGAAGAGGGAGCTGAGTGTAAAAGCGAAGCTCTCAATTTACCGGTCGATCTACGTCCCTACCCTCACCTATGGCCACGAGCTGTGGGTAGTGACCGAAAGAACGAGATCGCGGATACAAGCGGCGGAAATGAGCTTCCTCCGAAGGGTGGCTGGCCTCTCCCTTAGAGATAGGGTGAGAAGTTTGGCCATCCGGGAGGGGCTCAGAGTAGAGCAGCTGATGCTCCACATCGAAAGGAGCCAGCTGAGGTGGTTCGGGCATCTGACAAGGATGCCCCCTGGGCGCCTCCTGGGTGAGGTGTTCCAGGCATGTCCCACCGGGAGGAGGCCCCGGGGCAGACCCAGGACACGCTGGAGAGATTATATCTCTCGGCTGGCCTGGGAACGCCTTGGTGTTCCCCCGGATGAGCTGGAGGAGGTGGCTGGGGAGAGGGAGGTCTGGGCCTCTTTGCTTAGGCTGCTGCCCCCGCGACCCGGCTCCGGATAAAGCGGATGAAGATGGATGGATGGATGGATAGTTCTCATCACGCTTATTGATGTTCAAGGGGTCTCCTCTCCCATAAGTTTGATTCTAATTCCTACCGCGGTGATGTTAAATTGGGGTGAAACGTCATCATAACAGCTTTGACTGGCAGCTGCAGTCACGGAGAAACTTGCGTATCTCTGTTCGGGAATCCGGTTGTTCAGTCTGACGTCACTAGCCGTGTCTGGGTCTAAACTCCGCTGCAGGTCCATATATCAAATGATCACTATGGCATTACTGAGAGTTGAAAAACTGTCTAAAGTCTTTCATCTTTAATAAAATGATCAGCGTTCTGCTCTACCAGGTGTAACAACATCCAGGCATCCATGAAAACGGAATTTATGACATTTAACGGAGTTAGAAGTTAGCAGGAAGTTAGCTCGCTAGCTTCTATCTAAATACAATATAGCATGTCCTGACTGCGGGGTTTTGGAAACAAATTAAAACGTACAGCTCTGCTATCACTTCCAGCATAAATGAAGACAGAAAACTAAACAGCAGTGACGTTTGTAGGGTTACTGAAGTTTGGCTAGCTGCTATATAATGATGTGCTATGTGACCGCTAGCGACACAGCTATGTTAGCATAATATAAACAAGCTAACTTTTTTCCCACTGGATAAAAGTTAACGTGAGTGTTCTCGGTGGTCAGGAACAAATGTAATCGCATGGCAGGGTGCTGTAAAAGGACCAAACTTCAGCCAGGAGAACAACTGAGATAATCCATCCACAATACGAGGTTAGTCATTCATATACTGCTGCATGGGCTGGGCTGTAGTTACATCCTAAGGTTTTAAAAACTGATCTTAAATAAATGATTAGCGGTAATAAAAGCCGAGGGAGGTCAACAGTGATCACTGATTGTTTTAGGAGCTTTTTGAGATTAAATAGAAGAAAATACATAACATTAAACATGTTAACAGCACAAAAGCCATATTAAACGCAGACTACTTTAGACCCGGAAGTAGGATTCGTCGCGTCATCACTGAACAACCGGATAGCAGATAGAGCGTAGGCTCTGAGAGGACTGCCAGCGTTTACGCTACGAAAACACGACCGAGTGTTTTAACCTGACAGCCTGAGGTGTTCTTCAGTAAACTGGACTACTCGACAGAAGGACCCGAGGCCCTGCTGCACTTTTTCGGTAAGTTAAACGTGTTTGTCAGCTAATCCGTAACTACCGTCCTTAGCTCGGTCCTGAGACCTAGCTAGCTAAGATGAGGACTCGGCTGTCAGGGTTCGTTTAGCTAATCTGTGCAGGTGAATGAATTTACACCGACTAAAGAAATCAAGAGAAACGCTCCGGGCTACTCAGTCAAAAATTACTGTTACTGTACTTTTATTACAAGTATTATACTGTAAAAGCAACAGGCTGCATCCTGCTTCAGCTCCTGTGCAGAGCAGATTATTAAATATGTGCAAACAACAGCATGTTTTCAGTCTCTTGCCACATCTGTAAAGACAATAACTTTAAAAAAAAAAAAGAAAAAAAAAAAAGCTTGTACCATGTAGCTCCTCATTAATCAGGAACTATGGATTAAAGTACTGTAGTGTACTGTAATACTGAAAAAAATGTAAGAGAAGAACTTCAGATCCTGAGTGTGTGAGGACAGAAGAATCAGCTTTATTTCAATTTTGAGGGATAAAATTTATATTTGAGTTTGATGGTTCTGTTCTCTTTGTGATTACAGGAGCTGCCCTCAGATTCAGACCTCAGCACCACCCAGTGACGGCAGACAGATCATCCAACATGTTCACATGTTAACTGCAAAATGAACTGATGAAAACAGTACAAAGGTTAAAGTACCACATGTGCTGTAGTGAAAGCTGCAGCTGTTTTATTGATAAAGTTGAAGACAAAAAAACAAAAGGATTAATCACCCATGTAACTGTGTCACTATATATCAGCATTAACAGGACCTCAGTTTGTATCTCAGACCTGCACAGCTTCCGTTTTAAACACTTGATGTACTCAGCTGCATAAAGAGCACGTTTGAGTTTCTCTAACACAATTAAATAAAACCTGATGAAGGTCAAAGGTCACAGTTTTTTGCAGATAGTGTGTTATTTACCATAAAGTGATGCAGAGTTATTCATACCACACTGAAAAAAAGGGACTGGCCATCTCTTGGATTTATGTAAGCATCTTGCATGCATTTAACACAATTGCCTCATGTTTTAAAGTTAAATGTAACTATATAGTGTAAAAACTACATGATATGCAGAAAGGGTGTATTAAATTGTTCATATCATGTTCAGGTGAAGTAAGTCAATAAGATAGCAACGTTAAATCTCGTGAAACCACGCGTGATTTCATCTCGCGGGCTTTGGATCGTGGTTTAAAAAAGGCATCCATCTCAGTCAAGTCGAGCAGCCAACTCTACGTTTTTGGTATGTCTTGATTTTTTGAATTCATTTTTACCATAATTCAGCCAAATGTAGTTAAACGTCTAGAGTGTCGCCATGTAACATGCTAAAAAAGAGCCGTTAGCTTATTTGCTGTTTTATCTGTTGTCAAAGAATTGGCGCTTTTTCATTTGAATTTGTCTTTGGCACAAGAGCCGTAATATCACATTAAACCTAATTACGAGGCACTCATAACATAATTTGGTTTTCTGTGTGAATAGATTTGTCAACTGACTCTTCAGTTACATTGTGTATTTACTGCACCGTGGTGTTAGTGAGATTTTGGACATTGAACAGCTTGAGCTAATATCATCAGCGGCATTATGCTAGCTTACATCCCTACCCCTCCTGCCCTCACCTGCTGTCCTTTTGTTTTTGTTTTTTTTGCTGCACATTGAGAGATGACCTCTATTCTGCATTTCACCAGGAGTCAGCTGATGGATTGTGGGTTCAAGGTGTTATGGTAAGAAAGTATATTCTATTTTCGTTTCTGTAACTTAATTATAATAGGTTTTTTATAATTATTAGGTGCATGCATACTCACCCTATTAATACAACTGAGAGATCCAAAATCTGCCATAGGTTTAACTTATACCTGTATGTATTGCCAGAAAGATGATTACTGGACTCACATTAATGCACACTTGAACTGAAATGAGGTTGTAACTTGTGGGTTGTTGGGTTGCAAATCAGAAACAAACATCTTTGGATTTTTTTTAATCCCATAAGATCTGGAAACACAGTTTTTATTCAACAAAACATTACTGATTAACCAAGCACAGTGCCTGCTGTTATTTCAAAATAATTTTATGTCATTTCAGATAAAATGCAGCATTCCAGTGCATCCCAACCATGCCTTTACAGTCAAGGTTTCTGACGGAGCTGAGTTTTTCTCTGACAGTCTGCTGAAAGTGTTTGCAAAGTGATCGGGGGAACAGGGCACAAAGCTAAAGGATGTAGCTGCCATAATGACAGTAAGAACTTTAAAATTCTTTAACTACAAAGTGTATATGTATTGCATTAGGTCAGTAAAAGATTTTTATGCTACATCCATTGAAACAGTCAACTATTACCTGTGAGTAATGATTCCACTAAAAGGATGCCATAATTTTCGTCATGCATTTACTGGCCCACTGAGAAAAAATTATCTTTTTTTAAAAATAAATGTTCTGGAAACTATATATCCATAAAGTTGATGTCAAACAGGAACTTTTGATATTGCTTTGTAGATGCTGGTGTTGCATGTTGACTGGTTTAAAAAGTCAAGAGTTTTTGTCTGGGATCATTTTCTTCTGTGCTACTGAAAAGTTCACAAATCTCTGTTTTCTTTGTTATAATAGTCAAGGATGACATTAATGCTCGGAGTCCCTCATCAAAGTGCTCCGCATCTGTGTGAAAGACAATTGCAACATCTTGGTGCAGGAGTTCATGGTGAGTGTTTTATGAGTAGATTGTGGCTTTGCAACATTTAAAAATGCATTTAGTTATCCACTTGATCCTCATTGGACTGGTTAGGACCAGTAGTCCTCTTTAATAATTTGAAGTTCACATGAGGCCTAGTAGTGAACTCGGCCGCCGGCCCTTGAGGCCCCATCCCCACCCCTGTATTAGGGGTCACATCAGTGTGAAAAAACTTTAAATTTGTCATTCTAATGAACAAAGGAAAATCCCACCAATATTTATATTAGCTTTTGTTTGAAAAAATGACCAACTGACCAACAGCTAACCAAATTGTGGGGCTGAAAGTCTAAATTCTAACATCTTCTGAGTGACATAACCTGGATTTCTGATGGGCCGGTGTCTTTCTAACAAAAACTAATGTAAAGCATTTGAAATTATTATGTTTTTCACCCTCTCTTAGAAACTCTGTTAGACCATGAATGGCAGCATGGCAGGCCACTCTTTGGCTATAGCTATTTACTATGTTGCTTGCATTGGTTTAAATTACTCTAACATTAGAACTGGTAGATTCAAAAGAGATGAGTTTAAAAAGGAATCTTAAAGAAATGTTTTGTGTTTAACCAGGACTTGACTGAGGCCACTGCACAGATTGAGAAAACCACAATGAACATCTGTCTCCAGAGGATGCGGCAGGCAATGACTTTTCTGATGTTGGCATCATCATCGAGGGTATAGTAGTTCTTCAAGATCTGGATAACGTGACCTTTGCAGTAGCCATGCTGTTTGGACCTTTTTTATTCCTTCAACATGAGTTACCCATCACAACTCTGCTACACTTTTGAGGTGATTCAATGGGTGGTAATGGAGTTGGATGCAACTCAGCTCTCAAGAAAAGCTCACAACTAAGACAAAACTGCTCCTGCAACGAAGCTCACTGTTATGCATGTGAGGTGACCAGCTCTAGGTGAGAGGACATTTAAATCTCACACTTGTTCTGCTGCATTTTTGAAGCTCAATTCCAGGAACGGATCGCAGGGTTCATTTTTATATACTCTGCAACTGCCATGAGGACGAGCCGTTTTTTGTTGTTTGTTTTTCCTTTTGCTCTGTACAAGTTCTCTGTTTGTCTGTTTGGCAGCATTTTTAAATTTCTCTTTGTATTTTTTCTTTCTTTTACTAGTGAAGAGATGTAGCGTGAACAGTTATACAGTCTAAATATCCCATATGGGTCGTGTGAAATGGTATTTTCAGTTTCATTCAGTTGAAGTAAAGAACGTTGAATATTTTTAAGTGTGCTGTTTTGAACCAAGATGTCACAGTATGATCAGTGCTGTAATTTTTGACAGTCACTGTATCAATGTTATTTTTGCGTCTCTTGAATAAAGGTTTTGACCTGCAAGTGCTAATTTCTTTAGTTATTGGGGTAAAATGGGTAGTGTTAATAGGAAGGTGTTTGCCAATTCAGTAACCTAATTTAATGTTAATGGAAACTAACATTACCTCAAATTGTTTAGTCATAATTGTTGTTTAACTGAATCTTGACGTCAGAGGCCTTAAATAGAATGTTTTGTATTGTTCTTTCCCAACATTTTTCAAAAGAAACAGTCCAATTTCTTTGCTGTGATTGATTCCAGAGAACACGGAAGAACTGACATTATTTAACTGTTGATTTATATAGATTCAGTAGAGGAGTAATGTCAGTTTAATTCTTTACCTACTGTCAATGCAGTGAAATTAGACATTTTGTTTTGAAAGGTTACTGGTGGATGCCAGCAACCATCTTGGAAGAGAACAATACAATCTGTTATAAGGCCTCCATTTGAAAATTGTGTATTTGATACTAGAATATAATAGCAAAATGTAATTTGAAGATAACATGTAGTATTTAAGTGACCAAGTAGTATTGGGTAAAAGTTATTGAATCGTGTTGGGATAACGTGAGAAAATTGTGAAGGATTAAAATATTCCAAGAGCTCAAATTACTTCATCAAAACATGTTTAAGTCACATTTTATCAACACAAATTGCACAAGTTTATTGAACATGAATAAATTGTGTTAATTTAACTCAATTGTTTAAGTTGCTGCCAAAGCAAAACATCTGTGTGCAACAAATGTCCACCATTGAATTAAGTAAATCCAACAACATATTTTTTTCAGTGCAGAGTAACCAGAGAGGATCACATATTTTTAAATATATAACTTTCTACAGGACTGAATATAATATCTTTATGTAAAAGTCCGGAGCCTCTGGGGAGTATCCGAGTATTTATAACATTACACAAACCAAATGTCTCCATCACAGTGTTCATGAAATGCTGGGTTTATCCATCTTCTGGGGCGGGCCTACGGAGGAGTGCTGAAGATTTCCCTGTGAGGGAGCTGCTGGTGAAGATCATGAGTCCTGCTTGATCAATGCGATGAGCTTCAGTGTTCCTGGTGTTTCTTAAATGATGCCTCTTTCAGTGGGTCAACAGAACTTCTGGCACAGGACAGCTGTGATGAAAGAAAGGGAAGAAGTTTCTCCAAACCTCTGGACCCAGGAAACCCAGCTTGGTCCTGATGGTCTCCCTCACTAGTTTCTCTCCAGGGTGAATGTAGCTGTTATACATAATATGGATTATTATTAAATAAAAAGAACGAATTAAACTACACTACTGAAACCTTCTGCTGCTGTTTTTAAAGTTTCCATGTTACCAGGCTGAAGAGATTTAAACAGTTTTAGATCCATTACACTCACAGTCTTAAATGTTAAAATCTCAAAGGACAGCATTATATTTTTGATATTAACAGTAACTCTGGGCTTCTGTGGAGTGTGTAGCCGATCTCATCGCTGTCTAAAAATGGATTAAAAAAACCATAAGAAGTGCTGAATCCTTCAATAACACAGACTATTAGAGTAGCAGCTGTCTGTGTGAAGCACTTGCTGCAGGGTTGCGCCATGATTGTATTCAGCTGCCAACAAAAAGCAGGACTCAGTGCGGGCAACTGCCATGAGTCTGACGATGTTGGGGTGAGACAGTCTCCTAATAAAACAGAAACATCTCTGAATAAAAAACAAAAAAATCACGTTTCACCACTGTCGCTAGCTAGAATGAATTAGCCAGATTTTTTGTCTGATACCTGACAACTTTTTTCTTGAGACCTGACGATGTCCTAAAATGTACACTGTACTCTGACTTCAAGTTGGAAAACATCAGGTATGTCATCTTTTTGCTGTCATCTTGACAGACTTCTATACATCCTCTCAAACTGCTCACATATATGTTATCACTGGAAGGTCTGTGGCCAACACCTATCGATTTCAGTCCTTTTCCTGGTTGTTGTCTTATATAGTGCATACCACAGCAGGTAAATGCGAAACCAGATCCTCTACAGGAGAGACAGAGTCTCCCCAGGCTGTTTCACTACAGGATGGGAAGGAATGGACTCCATATTCTGAAATGTAACACCTGAGGAGATGGTAAATGATGAAAAAACAAGAAACAGAATCCTAAACAAATGCAGTGATCTGTCAGGATTTGAATCACAAAAAGACCTGAACTTTAGCATACTTTAAACTATTGTATATTTAATTTAATGAGGTATAATATAACAGCCAATTTAACTACAAAGGAAGAATGCTGCTCTATTATATGGAGATAATGTTACTATATGGGGGGTATCTTCATCAACAAGATCACAGGACAACCTATTTTAATGAGACTGTGCCCAGCCTGCGGCTTCCTGAACCCATGCACTGGCTGCCATTTGAGCTCAATTCAATTCAGTTCAGTTCAGTTAAAATAGTGCCAAATTATGACAGTTGCTTCAAGATGCTTTTTATTGTAAGCTAAAGATCCTACAATAACAGAGGGAAAACCCCAACAATCAAACAGCATCCTCTGAGCAAACACTTGGCCAGTAATGTATCATGTCCTAATTCAGTACTGGTATTAATCAATGACTAATAAGTGATTAATAATTGACGCACATCATACTTTAGATGATCAAAAATATTTTAGTTGTTGAATTTCATCTTTGCTTCTGATTTAATCTCTCAGGGATTTTCTTCTTATACTAATTTCACTAATTAACATCATTAGTTGTGAGTTGTTCCAGTAGTTTCATTTTTCTTAGTCTCTGGTGATTTGCTGCCCCTCTCTTATCTTTTTTGAAATGGGATAGTCTTTGACCACGTATAATAATGAATAATATATTTTGAATGAGTAAATTAATTTTAGAAGAAAATAAAAATTGGAAAAAAAAAATCTGTTACAACCCAAAACTTAACTTCTCAGCCTCACAGTGTGGATGGATGTGATAACTAAATATTTTTCAGATTAATTCATGAAATGTACAAAGTGCAGTTGAAGATCTAAAACAACCTTATGCAGTAATATTAATAACTGCCAGCTATGAGAGAGGTCATGTTAGTCTTGTTCTATATATGTTCTAGTTACACAAAATATATCATTTTAAACAAAAAAAAATTGATATCCAACTTTAAAATATCCTATTTTTGAATGTTTTACGAAGAGAGAAAATCAGCTAGGTTACAAAATGAAGGCAACATTAGATTCAGTTAAAGGAATAACAGCACAAGAGCCACACCTTCTTCATTAAATCCTGATGCAAATGCGACTGTGTGAAGTGTACTTCTGTCCTGCTGACCTATCTTGTACTTTGTGTAGATCGTCGGAGCAGCAGTGGAGAATCAGGATGACAAACAGACTCACTCTGCTGCTGGTTGCTTTCTTTCAGCCATGTGAGTGCCTCTGCTTCTTGTTTCATCATTTACCAGGAAACACTTTGTCAGTCAGTTATACCAGAACATCATTTCTGTTTTCATTTCATCAGGTGTTACAGGTCAGAGTATGGAGTCCATTCCTTCCAGTCCTGTAGTGAAACAGCCTGGGGAGACTCTCAGTTTGTCCTGCAGGGGATCTGGTTTCACATTTACCTGCTGTGGTATGAGCTGGATAAGACAACAACCAGGAAAAGGACTGGAATGGATCGGGGTTGGCCACATACCTTCCAGCAGCAACAGATATGTGAGCAGTTTGATTGGACGTATAGAAGTCAGTAGAGATGACAGCAACAGCATGGTACATCTGAGGCTTTCCAACCTAAAGCCAGAGGACTCTGCTGTGTATTATTGTGCAAGACACACACAGTGGTTTAAGTAATGAGAGAGGCTTTACAAAAACCTTCAGACATACAGTTTCACAGGAACCTACAGGGGGCAGTAGATGATCAAAAATCTGATGTTAATCTGACGACACAATAATACCTGATTCTACCATGTGTGAAAGTGTATTTCTAGAATCTAGAGTATTTCTATGTAAATAATCATAATAATGAAACATCCCCCCCTATAAAAATAAAAATAGTTATAAAAGCAGAGCTATGTAAAATTAAAATGGCTCTTCATATGAAAAAGGTTCTCCTTCCCAGTCTCAAGTCCTTTGCACCCTCCAACAGGTTGCCCTGTATTTTGCTCCATCCATCTTCCCACCAAATCCAACCAGCTTCCCTGTCCCTACTGAAGAAAAGCATCCCCACCACCATGTTTCACAGTGGGGATGGTGTGTTCAGGGTGATGAGCGGTGTTACTTTTCCACCTCACGTAGTGCTTTGCATTTAGGTCCAAAAGTTCAACTTTGGTCTCATCTAACAAGAACACCTTCTTCCACATGTATGCTGTGTCCCCTGCGTGGCTCCTGCCAAACGGGACTTTTTATGTCTTTCTGTCAAAAATGGCTTCCTTCTTGCCACTCTTCCATATAGGCCGGATTTGTGGAGTAAAATTCTGGAAACATTGATCATTTTTGTACCAATTCACAATTATGTGTTAGTTTGTGTTAGTCTATCACAGAAAATCTCAATAAAACACATTTAATTTTGTGATTGTAAGGTGACAACATGTGTAAAAGTTCAAGGGGTATGAACACTTTTTCAAGCCACTTTACATTACAAAATGAAAGAAAATTGTCATTAAATAATAAGAGATGTCAGAGCCACTCCTTCTACATAATATCCTGATGCAAATCTTCACTGTGTGCAGTGTACTTCTGTGCTGCTGACTTGTCTTAAACTTTTTGTTGATCATCAGAGCAGCAGTGAAGAATCTCTAGACTCACAATGACACAGACACTCACTCTGCTGCTGGTTGCTTTTTCACTTCCCTGTGAGTTCTTCTGCTTCTTACTGTTTCATCATTTACCAGGAAACAATGATGGTCAGTCAGCGATACCAGAACATTTTGAAGATGTCTGTCTCACAGTTTTATCTGTATTCATCTCATCAGGTGTTACAGGTCAGAGTATGGAGTCCATTCCTTCCAGTCCTGTAGTGAAACAGCCTGGGGAGACTCTCAGTTTGTCCTGCAGGGGATCTGGTTTCACATTTACCTGCTGTGGTATGCCCTGGATAAGACAACAACCAGGAAAAGCACTGGAATGGATAGGGATTGGCTTCTCATCTTCCAGCAGCAACAGTTATGCAAGCAGTTTGAGAGGACGCGTAGAAATCAGTAGAGATGACAGCAACAGCATGACATATCTGAGACTTTCCAACTTAAAGCCAGAGGACTCTGCTGTGTATTACTGTGCCAGACACACAGTGGCTTAAGTAATGAGAGAGGCTTTACAAAAACCTTCAGCTATACAGTTTCACGGGAACCTACAGGGGGCAGCAGATGATCAAAAATATGATGTTCAACTCACTGTCACAATAACTCCTGTGATATATGTGAAAGCATATTTAAAAAAAAAAAAATCTAAAATGATTTTATGATAATAAAAATATTATGAAAAAAAGAATAATGTATGTAAACTGTGAGATAGAGAAGTTAATGCAAATATTTTACTTTTTCCTTTGTATTCCAGAGAAAAGGACTTTAAAACAACAAGTAAAACCAAAGACATTTGAAGTGTTTACAACATGCTTTTTTAAACACAAGTTTAGCATCTCAAGAGACAATAGCAGGGTTGAACAATCAAAAAGTTACATCTTATGTCTTTTTCCAAACACTTTCCTTGAAACTGTTACAAACTGAATCAAACTCCACTTACACTAGGCTACTGTGTATGTTGCATTGATGAATGCTGTTGATGTGCTGTTGATGTGTGTCTTCTGTGGTGAATATAATATAGATTTGAAATGTGACTGAAATAAAGTTGTTTCACGTATTTCTTCATCAGAGTTAATATAAGAGAACATGACACTAAAAGAATCCCAAACTGGACTCTGCTGAAACAGCAAAGATGATTGTAGCAGTAAAACTTTCAGTTGATGATCCAGACGTGGCGCAATGCACGCCTGGATCAGCATCTGAAAGACACGTAGTCAACTTGGTTTGATGGCCAACTTTTTCCTTTCCTTTGACAGGACGAAACATTCAGCAGAACCACATTCAGAGACGACAGCTCTCTGCCATGACTGAGTGGGGTGAGCAAAAAGCACAGAGAAAAAAGAAGAAGCCAAACATTTAGTGGGTTGGTAGGGCTGGATCACAAATATGCAGCCCTGGAGCAAGAGACACCTGACGAAATGTACATGGAGAAAGATGACAGAGAGGAGAATGATGGACAAGCTGGAGAGAAGTCATGCACTTTATTCTATAATTGTACAACATTCTGTCAAGAAAAGTCATAAAATAGTGATTATAGAAAATAAAAGTCTTGCAGGTTGATGGCAAACTGAAATGGACGTCATGCTTATTCTCATGTGTAAAGAAACAGCTGGTGTCACACTAACATGTAGCTGCTGTGAGTGGCAACTGTTTGACATAATGAACAATTAAGGAAACAAATTTAAAAGTGTTGCAGAGACTTGCAGTTAAAACATCCTTTTGAATAATATTTGAATATATTTGAGATATGTTTGCTCCTCCCTAATAAAATAGGGATGCCACACTTATGTCCTCTCACTAACTATCTGAAGCACTTCCTTCACTTTCAAGATGATGCTGAGACTGTCTGTTCTGATGACAGTGCTCTGTCTGCCCTGTGAGTCCCTTTATGCTATAATACACAAAGTGATTTTTTCATTACTATCATTTTATTAAATTATTTTTTAACTGTTTATACTTCTGGTACTTTGGCAGGTCTGAATGGTCAGGCTATGGAGTCCATTCCCTCCACTCCAGTGTTGAAAAATCCTCATGAAACTCTCAGTCTTTCCTGTAGAGGATCTGGTTTCAATTTTGGCAGCTATGGCATGCACTGGATCAGACAACCTGCAGGAAAAGGCCTAGAATGGTTTGGAACTATTTGGAGTGACTCAAGTAGAACTGAATATATTGCCAGTGTGCAAGGACGTATAGAAATCACCAAAGACAACAGCAACAGCATGACATATCTGAGACTGTCTAATCTAAAGCCAGAGGACTCTGCTGTGTATTACTGTGCGACACACACACAGTGGTTTCTGATATGGGAGAAGCTTTACAAAAACCTTCAGCTATATATTTTCATAACAACCTGTAGGGGGCAGTAGATGACTACAAATATTATAACATTTTTAAGAAGCCATGACATGAGTGAGAATATTTATAAAACATTTGTTTTTGAAGGTGATTCATAAAGAAAATCAATATGAAAAAAGTATTTAAGCATTTAAACAGAGAGCATGAATAAGTTTAAATTAATCAGTAATTGAAATATGCAGATGAGCACATATCACCATATATGTAATCCATATAATCATAATCATCAGAATGGCTGCTCATTCTCCTGACCATTTATATTTCACTTACTGCTGAAGAGATTATTCAGAATATGATACATGTTCTTCTACGTCTCACTGCATATTTAAAATAATGTACTTCTAGACACACAACTGTGAAAACTAATGATAAAAAAATCAGTATGAAAAAATATGTCAACACTCAAGCAAGCACCCTCTGATCACTGTAACACTGCAGGTTTTACAGCTGTGTTCATCTAGCATAGCTCTCCCTAACCAGGAAAATAGCACTGCTAATATCTGTACCACATTACTGGAAAACAGAGAAGGAACTCAAATGTTTCAGCTCATAGTTTAGAAGTTACAAAAGACCATCTCCCATAGAAAGTGAATCTAAGGGAATAAAACCATTGCTAAACAACTCTAAAAAACAAAAGCATACAATTTGATGCAACATATTTTGTTTTTAGATTCATTTGAATGATACGTGAAACAGACAGTTCAGGCCATTCGTTGTAAAGTCCATCTATCAGCCATTCACAATGATGAATCGGCTAAGAAGTACAGAATAGATAGATGGATGGATGGAGTTTTAATTCCAGTTGTAATGATTTAAATAGTTAATTTAATTGTCTGCAAAATAGATTGAAATAATTCACGAGTTAGCAGCATGAAATCTTTTATTCTAATTTCTTTGACATTCCATTAAATCCATTTTTATTCATACATTATTACTTTAAAGCAAATATCATCTAATCATACTTTATATTGTAAGGTAAAGTCCAAAGAAAAACCATGACAGTGGAGAAAAAAAAGAAAAAGGACCTCTTGGAAAGCCTGATTCAAGAGGTGCCATTATCTGTAATAACTGGAAAGGATGAAAAAGAGAAACCAAGAGGTGATGAACATTATAAAAAGAGCACTGCAGATTGGGAAAGTCAAATCTGAAGCATAGAGCCCCGGAGCAAGAGCAACCCACTGAAAGGTAGGGCCAAAAAGGAGAGTGGGCAAACTAGAAGAAACAGGAGAAATGCAAAAATATTACAATACAATAAAATATTGATCATGAAAAAACCCTTTTGTTTCAAGAGCCATCATATGTCTTGTGAATAAAATTTTAAATTATTTTCTGTGCACTTCATGTTGTAAAATAAATACCAGATAATGTTTTCAAGAGAAATCTAAGTTGACTGAAAGTACAGTAGGGAGAGAGTCAAACTTCCTTTAGTTGAATGAAACCTCCAGGACACCCAGGCTCATGGAGGGCATCAATCTGTTGTGATCTGGTGGGGTGAGTAAAAAGTCAAGACAGAAATGAAAATGTTAAAGAGACAATAATTAATACAACCATAAATAGTCAGTAGGTTGGTAGGATGAGATTCAGATGAGATTAGAAACATGCATCTCTGGGCAAGAGTTTCCTGGAAAACAATACCCAGAAAAAGAGTGAGTACGATGTCTTTTACTGCTAAAAAACTATTCCCATCAACAAGTGAGTCCATGTTTGGAAGAAAAACTAATGCAGAAGTAAAAGAGTGAATTAAATGCAATGTTTTTTATTTTGAAATGCATTTGAATTTTAAGTGACCCAGATAGTTGAGCCCCTCCCTATTGAAATTCACATGGCACACTCAGGTTCTTTTAATGACTGGCTCTCAAAGTACTTGCTTCACACCTTCTCTTTCAAGATGTTGCTCAGTTTGTCTGCTCTGCTGGCAGTGCTCTGTCTGCCTTGTAAGTCACTAGAATTTATAATACAGAATGTGGAAATTGATTACATGTTCTTGAATTTGTTTCTCACATTACTAATCTTTTTATTTATAATTTTCATGTTTTTGGCAGGTCTGAATGGTCAGGCTATGGAGTCCATTCCCTCTATTCCAGTGTTGAAAAATCCTCAGGAAACCCTCAGTCTTTCCTGTAGAGGGACCGGTTTCAATTTTGGCCAAGCAGGAATGCACTGGATAAGACAGCCTGCAGGAAAAACATTAGAATGGCTGGGGGTTATATGGTATGATGCAAGTAAAACAGTGTATGCGAGCAGTGTGGAAGGACGTATAGAAATCACCAGAGACAACAGCAACAGCATGATGTATCTGAGACTGTCCAGCCTAAAGCCAGAGGACTCTCCTGTGTATTACTGTGCCAGATACACACAGTGGTTTAAGTAATGAGAGAGGCTTTACAACAACCTTCAGACATACAGTTTCACAGGAACCTACAGGGGGCAGTAGATAATCAAAAATATGATGATCAGCTCACTGACACAAATAAATATAATATATATTGTGATTCTACAATATATAAAAGCATATTTTGAAAAACCAATTTAAAAGTATTTTCTGATAATAATAAAATAATATGAAAAAATGTATGTAAACTTTTAAGGATAATTTCAGAAGAATACATTGTCAAGATAAGTAGTCAAGATTTTAGATTCACATAAAAAACAAATGTCCAGTAGTTTTTACATGAGCACACTGTTGTTAAATAATATATCATGAAATAAATATATGTTTATACATTTAATATATTTTCCGAGTTAACACAAGGTATGGCAAACACAGTAAAATCAAAAATATTTCATCATTATTTAGACTATACTTTTTCAGTTATCTAAAGAGTGGTTCACCATCTGTAGAGATAATAGAAAGGTGGAGGTCAACCTGTCAAAAAAGTATCATTTTGTTTTTTCAGTGCCTGATGTCATGAGGTCACGGAAAGACGTGAAGGAACGACAACTGGGATGCTCAGAAAACCCAACTGCACTAATTTGTACTGATGAATGTTATCAGATTTACTGTGGTTGTGAGTTAAACTTCTAGGAAAAAAATACATTTATAAATAAATGAAAACATTTTTTGTTATTTTACCATTCATCTATTCATCCATCCACCTTCTTCTGCTTTATCCGGGGCCGCGGGGGCAGCAGCCTAAGCAGAGAAGCCCAGACCTCCCTCTCCCCAGCCGCCTCCTCCAGCTTATCCGGGGGAACACCAAGGCGTTCCCAGGCCAGCTGAGAGATATAATCTCTCCAGCGTGTCCTGGGTCTGCCCCGGGGCCTCCTCCCGGTGGGACATGCCCGGAACACATTAACCCAGGAGGCATCCTTGTCAGATTCTCTTTTATTTTACTTTGGGGTAAAATCAGGAAAAACTAAAATAATTATCTTTGTATTACTAATGAGTGATCAAACCCTGCTGAGTAAAACATGAATGAACATACATATTACTTGTATATCTGTTTGTTTGGTTAGCTTGATACTTTCTTTTGATAAACTGATTAATGATGAGGAGAAGCTGATGCAAACTCAGGCTGTTTCCATCTTTGAATATGTGCTGCAGAATATAAAAATGGGCACGACAAGATTGAGCTGCACCACAAGACTGGCAGAAAAATAGCTTTGATGATAAATTCCTCATGAGTTTATGGTTGTTTTCTTTTCTTGTCAATTTACAAGCCAAATAAGAACAGATTCGTTTAAAAAATAAAGATGAATTTCAATTCAATTCAATTTTATTTTATTTTATTTATATAGCGCCAAATCACAACAACAGTTGCCTCAAGGCGCTTTGTTTTGTAAGGTAGACCCTACAATAATACATACAGAGAAAAAAAACCCAACAACCCACATAGTAAGGAGGTCTGGCCCGGATCTGGTATCAAGGCGGCACTGCTGGCTGACTTCTGGCATGATAAGACGTATGATATCCAGATATGAGCCAGGCCTGGCATAGATAGCGCTGTCTATGTGATGCCATGCCATATCTGGCTCGATTGTGGTTTGGTTCATGTGGCCCAGGCCCATAGAAAACAGGTCTGGCCCGGATCTGGCATCAAACTGTCACGTCTGACTGACCCGTGTCATGGCAGTGTGTATGCCAACCAGATGTGGGCCAGGTCTGGCAATGAGGCAACTATTTATGTTCCTATTTTCCTATTTTAGTTAGAAGACCCAAATATATACTGCTATGGTAGCCAAAGTTTCAAATGCAGGTTTGACAGGTTTGTGAGTTTACACTTTATCCAAAACCTTGTGACGGTTTACTCATCTGTGCCAGTGGGTGGCTGTAGCTCAAGGGTAACAGTAAAAATTTACCACCCAATTTACCATCTGCTGACAAAACAACAGAAAGCGAGAGCGAGAGAGAGAGAGAGAGAGATGCATGGAGAAAACCAATCAGGAAACCTTAACAAAAATGCCACAAACTCCACACTGACATGAAGCCACAAGAAGAGAGGCTCTCACCCCACTTATGGTTACAAGACCAGACCACTTAGATAAGAACGCTTTTTATCAACTTTATTAAACACTAAATAACTCATCCAACACTTACTTCCATGAGATAATAGAAAATGCTCTCATTTGTAAGAAAAACCAACAAACAACAAAAAATGTTTTAAAAATCCAAAACTCCTAAACCATGCAGAAGTCCTGTTCTTAGAATTTTGTGTTGATTTTGAGTTTTGAATCTTAAATATATCTGAGTTTGAAATTTTGATTGAGTTTATTTAGGTTTTATTTATTTTTATTTATTTTTATGTACAACACAACCACACACACACAGGAGATTTACAATCTCGGATCAGTTGGCTGCGGTCGAGGTCTCAGAATCTGCTATGTGAGCAAAAGAGTGACAAGACCACGGAATCGACGGCTAATAACATCATGGAGAAACTCGCAGCTATTAACGGGAGATTGAGAGACCAGTGTCGGAGTGTTAAAAACAGCTTGAAATTCTCATGAGTTGTTTGCAAAAGAAAAATCACCATCATAACCCGGCTACCCCTTCGGCGCCAGCTTTGGGCTCAAGGCTGGAGCTGAACAGAAACTCCCTGATAACGACTGTGTTGAGTCTGTTCCTTCCCATTCCCTACAAGGCCACCTGGGTTGGCTGGAAGACTGTTTACTTAGCCTGGCGGGGCGAAGGACACTGTCTCAGCTGAACTATGGACACGCACACACATACATATACTGATACTGATAAGCACTCAATGACACATCACCCTCCCTATCCAACGCCACCTCCAATGCTTACCTCCCCCATGATGTGGACATTGCGTCAGCTGGAGGCGGAGTCAAAGATTGCAGCGGTCCCAGATCAGATGTACACACTGGAACACTTTCCCATGTTGCTTGTCTGTGTTTATTGTGTTATGGTGTGTTGATACCTGTGCATTCCTGTAATATCCTTTTGTGTTGCACATTTCGATATTTTTTTTCCTCGCTACCTGGCCTGACCTGTCTCCCCAATGTGATGTTTGTGTATTGTATGTACGGTCGGCAAGGTCTGTCATCTCGGTTGTGGGCAAAAGACCTGCAACTGACAAATAAAGGATATCTGAGAGATGATGAGATGCATCATCTCTCATCTCATCTTTGAATATGTGCAGCAGAATATAAAAATGGGCATGAAAAGATTGAGCTGCACCACTGAAGACTGGCAGGAAAATGGCTTTGATGATAAACTGTCATGAGTTTATGGTTGTTCTTCTTCTCTTGTCAATTTACAGGCTTGGTAAGAACAGCTTAAAAAAAGTTTAAGATAAATATTTTGATGGCAGAAGATAATTCTGGTTGACTGTCTGTACCAAGGGTCAAATGCTGACTGAGTCTGAGGCTGAGGCGGTAGTAAAAAGCCCTGGAGGACCTGTACATACTCAGGGTTCAGTAGCCATCAGAGGAACAAAGAAAAAAAGCATTTAAACTGCATTTCAATCCAAAACAGATAGACAAAAATGGGGCAGACATAAAAATAAAGTGCTATTTTGAGTACTTCAAGTACATTTTCAAAACGGTATTGTCTTTAAATAATAATAATAAACATTTTAACATAAAGTGCAGTTTTTCTCCTTAGAAAATAAGGGAAAAACATAAAAGGTTATTTGACCAGCTTCACCTTTAAACTCTGAGTAACCTTAGCCAAAATTATTTTGTACATTAGGCTAAAACAGTGTGATCATCAAACATTTTAGTGCAAAAAATAACAAACTCATTGGACTCACAATACCTCCATGCTTATTTACTGTCCGTCTCTTTCAGCCTGTTACTTAGACGAACTAGCCTGTTCACATTTTCAGAGCTCAAGGCAGCTCTCTTTTTTGTTACTATATGACCTGCAAGTGAGAACAATCTCTCACATGAGACAGAAGTGGCAGGACTAATCAAATGGTTGCGAGCTAATTTTTGTTTTTGTCTGTAGGGGTAGAGGGACTGAGTCTGTACTGTGGTTAAAAGGCCTGGAGAATCCACAGACTGACCTGTACATACTCAGGGTTAGCGTATGGATATTCATGCTGCTTGCACTAGGCTGCTGGAAAAGGACTGGATGGGTTTGCTTGGATCCACTCTCAAATGGTAATGAGTCCACATATTCTACAGTCATTCAAGCGCCAGCTTCACCAGCTTCATCCAGAGAACAAAGAAATGCTGTACTGCAGATGTGCAGTTGCACCGACTGAGGTCAGCAGTTTAATTATTGGCGCAAAAGAGCCACAGTATCACAAACCATCAGCAGAGCTGAACAAAAAACCTCGCAGTGCCTGTTACATCTATACATGAAACTACACAGAGGAGGAGCTCTAAGATAACTGATTCATTATTATTCAAGGGGAAATAATACCGAAGCATGCAGCGTTCAACGTGGTTCGCGCGGCAAAGTCCGCAACCGACTCGTACATAGCACTAACCACAATCCGAACGTCATTCAAACCCAGACACCGACGACGCGAAAACACCAACAATCCTCTCCCACACCGACGAAGCACGGCTACGAACCCCAGAACTGCGAAGCGTCCCTAGAGAACTGACTACCACATGTATACAAAAAACACAGGAAGACCATAACTAGATGCACATAGATTCACTCCCAATAAAACACGCACCACCTGGTATCAACAGACACTCGAAAACAATACGAGAAGAACCTTCTACCGAAGATAAGGCACACGTATCCCAAGACTACCGTAGATGTATAATAAGAACTTATCAATTTCCATTACCTTCAATTCAAGACCTTCTATGTGGCAGGCTGGTAGCAAAGGACCACTAACAGCTCATTCTTATACCCTTCACGACCTTACACACGCATTCATGAAAACTTTATAATGCCTTGAAATTAAGAACTATTATTTGTTTACATCAGGATCCTGAGGGGTCAAACATGACTCAGTTTGAGCCAGGACAGACAGCTGTGGGTGGGTCACTGCTCGAGTGGACCACCACTGCAGTCTGTCTCACTGATGGTGGATTGTGCTCTGTGCAAACTCGGGGCCCTGTTAAAAATCATCTGAATCTGTGTAGTGGTCTACAGTCCAGAGCAATCCATTTTGCAAGAGAATGTTTAAGTTTGTCCAATGTTGACTCACTAATTTTGATCTTGAAGCCAGTCAATTCCTCAAGTTTGGGCTGCTGACACCTTTTGTTGGTACTCGAACTGCTAGCTCTAACAGCTCCCACAGGTTCTGTGCAGCAACATGTTTTGCATTTAGATGGTACTGTAAGGTCGAAGTGTTTCGGTGGTGTGCAAACTCCTTTTTGCATAGTTTGTACAAAACCATGCGTTAATCAAAGCTTCCGGTGGGTAGTCTTTTGAAATGAAATTTGCCTCCGGTCAGTCCTAGCAACACTCTTTCTTCTTATTAGCTGTGTCCTAATTCAAGGGTCGCATCCTTCGGAAAACCAGGCGCTCGCAGTCTACATGGGCCGGGTCCTCCGAAGACCGAGAAGGCCGTAAGTGTGAGGCTGTGGAATTGGACCGTCTAGCCTTCTGATGTGCATCACCACTGTGTCGGTAGCCGGCTGCTCCTTGCTATATAAAATATAACAGGACATTGGAGTAAATTCTGTACCATCTCACACTTCTGTTTAATCAGTTTTCTGTTTGACGTTTATTCAGCCGTGTGAAAACTATAAATTTAATCGCAGCCAAACCGATTTACTCAGGAACAAATAAAACACTGAAAAACACTGGAAAAAAGTTATCTAAGTGACTTTCGCTACTCATGTTTAACCTGAGCGGTGAAAGACTGCAAAGGGTCTGAAAACGATGTGCTGGTAGTCTGATGTTCTTGCCGGCTCTAGTGAGCCTTGACCATCCGGTCAGTGATTGAGGTGGTGGGGTAACAGACGTCTCCGAAAACATCAGAGCGCTTTTGCACATACGTGATGTCTTGATAAACCGAGCAGATATTTGAAGTTTACACACCTGAAAATATGTTAGAAGTTCATTTTGTGACCCAGAAAGAGTAATACTTCAAACTCTTTAGCTGTGCTCCTCCGCCATTGCTGCATTTGAAAAGTATTTTTTTATTATTATGCAAATATTATGAATAATAATTTAATTAATAAAGTATTGAAAAGCGTAATAAGAGTAAAACTAAGTAGCTACCGCCATTGTTGGAAACTGGAATTGGCTGGGCCGCGTTATGAATTCTGGGCCAGGGTGGGCCACAAAGGATACACCCGACCCATCCTTCAAATTCATATTCATATTCATGAATATTTGGTTCATTTTTTTATTCTTGTAATAAGCTGTTCTGGTAAGGATGATACGTTTACTTTCACTGATGAAAAGACAGAATATCTGCATCATTGTGTCTAATGAGCTGTTTTTTTTTAAGGTACTGACGATTGTTCTTTTTTGTGGAGGTTTAGATGTCTGATAAAATGGTTTACTCATTTAGTGCTGGTTTTTAAGCAACAGCTGTTGTTTGTGAAACTTTTTCAGAGATGCCATCAACATGATGACGCTCCCACACTGTATTATTAACTTCATAGAACATGTGTTTAATAATTATTACATATGGAGAGTTTTACTAATGTATCAGAAATTCATACATTTTGAGAGAACCTTATTATTTCATAAATAATAAACATAATTTGTGCATTTATAAGATTTACTTGACTAATATAAGTGATGTGCAGAAGTTTGTGTGAACAGCTTGACAACTGAAGATTCTGCTGTTTATTATTGTGCTCGAGAGTCACAGTGACACAAGAGGAAGAAACTCTGTATGAAAACTTAGCACATCAAACCAAGTCAGAATTTGCTTTTAGCTTTTTCGAAATGAATTACAGTGATGTGACATGTATGAAATGCATGTTGGCACTTTGGATATACGTAGTTTTATTTAGAGGACCACTCTGGGTTTTCATTGGCGTGATGCCTTCTTTCTGTTTCGGCCTTATCAAAATATTTGCTCTGTTCGTCCTTTGAGAGCGACTCCACTGTGGACAGAAGATCACAACAACACAGTGCCAGCACACAGCTTAAGTCCTACAAAAAACTGCAGTATGCATGCACAAACATGGGCATGAAACATTAACGAATGCCTAAATATATGCAGGTACACATTTACTGTCGCTCCCATGACTGCATTTACAGCGGCACTCCCAGTGATGTTCAATTCTGCTTTGATTTTTGGCCTTTGCCCTTAAGATATATCATGAATGCATTTGGTGGTTTCTTGATCTATGGGCTATCTTCATCTTGCTGGGATTGATGCTTTCTTTTTCTACAGGAATAAAACACAGAGTAAGAGCATGTGTTGTCACTGTGTACAAGCGTGAGGACAGTAGTGTAAAAACACGAGTAAAGCTGTGAAATGAATGAAGAACCAGGAGGCTGATTAAAAGAATTCACACAGACATCTGCAGACAAATGACAGATACCTGCAGATCGCTGAAATAACAGCAGAGAAGCTTATTTGGGAGTGGAGCTGTTGGGTTGAGGAGCAGGAGTGACAAAACCACACACCTTCACACCATCCATTCACTGGGCAGTGATTAAATTTAGCGATCAGCAAAGCTTCACACCATAGTAATACAAAAATAAAATACAAGGAAGGTATGGGTTATGTGCTGGCCCCAGAATAATTTCCTCAAGAGTGGAAGGAACACTTTTCACTGGCTGAGTGGAGGATGGCTGAGAAGTTGCATCAAACCACCAGAGGAGGCGCTCTAACACCAGCCATTTAACAGAGCTTGCAATGATAACTATAAAGACGTTATATGTATTTGAGTGGGTGCAAAATATGATGATATACAGTTAAAAGACAGTGATCAGCACAACACAAATTTTCGGCCATGTGCACAAACTAGTATCTAGTTCAGCACAAATAGCTTCCTCTATAAAAGAGCTATTAAGCTGCTAAAATCATCACTACAAAAATCCTGTAAATATACATAATCTATTTTTTCAGCAGTAGGTTTTGTTGAGAAGTAGACATCAATTAAAATCTCTAAGTAACTTGTAGTTACTTAATATGTGAGATAGGTTTTTACATAATATATATGGATAAGTAAGAACTAATGAGCTTAAATTTAATGATTAAAAGGTCTTGAGAATCCCACAGATCTACCTGAACATACTCAGGCTTCAGAGGTGATTGTGACTGGATCACACAGGACTGGAGTAAATTGTTTGGATCCGCAGTAAAAGTTTCCATGTCACCTACTTTCAATCAGTCAAAGGCTGATTTATCATTTAAAGAGACAACAACAGAAATCAGGTGCATTGGCAGACAGACAATGTGACAGCAGGAAGGCTCTGTTGTTTATTATTGTGCTCGAGAGCCACAGGGACACAAGAAGATGAAACGCGGTACAAAACACAGCATTCACAGAAATGATTCATCATCATTCATTTATTCATTTCGATAGTAATGAATAGAATCTATTTTGATTTACCTTGTAATACACAGTAATGTGTATGATAAACATAAAACACTCAACAGCTCATGTAGCCTAAAAACATAATCTAATGTTTGATTCTTCAAATAAATCTGCTTTTAAAGTTACAGTTCAGTTTCTCACCTCTCTAAACTCTTAGCAAAGCGGTAACACATGTTTCAGTTATAACCTGACAGTTTCCATGTGTATGCAAAGTGAACTTCCTCTCAGTTTGAAATAAAGACTTGAAATCAGTCCGTCAGTTTCATCAGATGAGAAGCTCCCGTCAGATCACCTTCAGCACCATCATGTTCTCTGTAGCTCTTCTGCTGCTGCTGGCTGCTGGATCCTGTGAGTCTCACTGAACACAAACACTATGATCACAGCACTGACACTGACAGCATGGACACCACACACTGTTACTTTTATAGAACTGCATTCAACTTGTTTTCTCCTCAGGTGTGAAGTGTGAACAGCTGACACAGCCACCCTCTGTGATTGTGCAGCCAGGTCAGCGTCTGACCATCACCTGTCAGGTCTCTTATTCTGTGGGCAGCTACTACACAGCTTGGATCCGACAGCCTGCAGGGAAAGGACTGGAGTGGATTGGGATGCGATATACTGGGGGCACTCACTTTAAAGATTCACTAAAGAGCAAGTTTAGCATTGACTTAGACTCTTCCAGCAATAGAGTGACTCTAAATGGACAGAATATGCAGCCTGAAGACACTGCTGTGTATTACTGTGCCAGATACTCACAGTCTCACAAAGCATCAGCAGACCTGAACAAAAACCCCTCAGAAGCCGAGCAGCTGTAACATAAAGGCACTAGAGGTGGCGCTCTAAGACCAGCAATGTATTCAAAAGCTTTTCAGTGGGAAGGAAACAGTTCATAGATAAACTATTCAGTTTGTGTGGAAATTCTACAAAACTGATTTTGAAATATTTGATAAAAAATGTCACAGCATGAGTAAGCTTTACCGTGTTCTTTAATATAAATGATTTCAAATTGTGACTTAAAATGTTTTCATTGACAGGCTAATTGTTTTTAAAAATGTATTTTGACTGCATCATCTACAACTAAAAGCAAAAACCTGCACAGATACTTGTGAATGAATTGTTGATTAAAGTTAAATATAGCAGCACGGTGGTTAGCACTGTTGCCGCACAGTAAGAAGGTCCTGAGTTCAATTCCGCCATCAGGCTGGGGTCTTTCTGTGTGGAGTTTGCATGTTCTCCCCGTGTTTGCGTGGGTTCCCTCCGGGTACTCCGGCTTCCTCCCACCGTCCAAAGACATGCAGCTTGTGGGGATAGGTTAATTGGAAAATCCAAATTGCCATTAGGTGTGAATGTGCGAATTAATGTGAGTGCGAATGGTTGTCTGTCCCTGTGTGTTGGCCCTGCGACAGACTGGCGACCTGTCCAGGGTGTACTCCGCCTCTCGCCTTATGACAGCTGGGATAGGCTCCAGCGCCCCCCCGCGACCCTGAAAAAGGATAAGTGGACGCGAATGGATGGATGGATGGATGGAAGTTAAATATAGAAAACCACATTTATTGACAGAAAAAAGGTTCCCTTCGTGTCAGAAACCAGACAATCCTGATTGTGAAATGATAGAATAATGATCAAATAAGAAAGAACAGTTTTGTTTGTTGTCACATGGACTCTTGGATTGTGTTGGAAACTCTTGTGTAGATAAGATTGTTTTGTACATAAGATTTTTATCTTTTTATCTTTTATGTTGTTTTAGTGTAACACTGAGGGCTGTGAGGGCGCTGTAATTTCAAATTCCTGTGTGTGATCTGTACACATGGTTTTTGAAAATAACGCTGACTTTAACGTTGAGTAATGAATGAGCTGCATCCGACAGACTGTTGGACAATGGCTCCAGAGGGTGACCACTACCATCACTGAAGTAGTAGTTGCAACAAATGCTACCCACACAAATTTAGAGACCGTTTATCATATTTATAGACAACAAAGACAGCAGCTGTATCTGCACATAAATAGTCTAAAGCAGGGGTCTCAAACTCACAGCCCAGGGGCCACTTGTAGCCCACATCACCCCTACTTGGGGCCCAAATATTGACGTGAAAAAATATAATACAATTTGGCCCTTGAAGTTACTTTTTTGTTATGGAGGATTTATTTGTTGTTGAGTGCAATGTTAAAATAAGTTCTTTAAAAAAGTTATTTAATATGAAGACAATATGACCAAAGAGTACAAACATGTTGAGGGTTCGGCTGTGTTAGTTCAGTAAGAGAGTTATTTGTGAAGAAAACAATTTTCACTAGCAGTTCAGTTTTGAGTCTGTGTTTCCGCAGGCCCCGCTAGTTTAGAGACTTATTCCTCATGAAGAACGAAAAAGAAGACGAAGCATCTTCAAACGGTCTTTCCTTCAAAGAGCAGCTCTCCTCGCAGCTATTTATTCCCATGACAGTTACAGTTTACACAATATAACACAAGCACCTCCCACCGTAGAACCCCCTTGGTTACAAAAGACAAGGCACTGTGTGTGTGTATGTGTGTGTGTGTATGTGTGTGCAAGAACGTGTGTATGTGTATGTGTTTGTGTGACCTCCTGCTCACCAAAAGGATCATAAAAGCAGGAAGCTTACAACACAAGAAAGAGATCTCTCAGATAGGATGCGTCTACAATAAAACCTCCATCAGCCTCCCCCAACACCAAATTGGCTGGAGAGGTGGTCAGACACAAAGGAATGTCTTTGATCCTATAGTTTGAACTAAGACGAATCCTAAACAAATGCAGTGGTCTGTCAGGATTTGATTTACAAACAGACCTTTGTTTCCATAGAAGTTGAAAGACTGAATAAATAAACCAACAATTTTTTCAAATTATTTAAACTCCCATTTTTTTGTACAAACAACCGTACTACTGTATATATTTCAAATTTCATGAAGTATAACAAAACAGGCAATTTAACTCACTCTGTTCCAAAGGAAGAATGCTGCTCTAGCACACGGACACAGTGTTACTATATGTGGTGTATTTTCATCAACCAGAGCTTGTGCCCAGAGATACCAGAGAGCTTTTCTGGATACTACATTTTTATTTTCTTTAGGAAGAGTGTTGTTGAAAAATTAAGGCATGCAGGAAAGGAAACCGAGCCCATTTGTAGTGTACATGTCAGACACAGCACACAGTACAAGCAATAAAGAACAAGTTCAACATCAACACAGACTGTTCTAGTAGTGCATTGACTCTAATGATCAGTGTATTACTGTGTCAGATAATCAACCCTTTTTTTTTTAGTCTTGTGATTTATTAAACATTGTTCTCTTCACTAATTATAGACTTTATATGATATAATATATGATACTGTATAATATCATAATCCTCACTCCACCCTCACTGGATGCAAAGAATACACATATAATGAAATTTTCAAAGGAGTTGTTGTAGCAGATTGTACCAAAAATCCTTAAAATAACCACAATAAATACAACCCAATTAAAAAAAATACATAAATAAAAAAAATGTTCACAGTCCTATAATAAAATACAGCAACTGTAAAAGGAGGGAATTCAACTCATTTGAATTTTATGTGACCCAGACATTTTAGCCCCTCCCTATTTAAATCCAGACGGCTTACTTAGGTTCTGTTATGACTGGCTGTCCTCTCAAAGCACTTCCTTCACACCTTCTCTTTCAAGATGATGCTCAGACTGTCTGTTCTGCTGACAGCGCTCTGTCTGCCCTGTAAGCTGCTTCATTTTCTAACACAGCATGTGGAAATTAGTTCATCAAATGTTCCTGCATGTATTTATAACTTCACTGATCTGTTTTTATTTCTGTTTTATTTTTGGCAGGTTTGAATGCTCAGGCTATGGAGTCCATTCCTTCCACTCCAGTGTTGAAAAAGCCTCAGGAAGCTGTCAGTCTTTCCTGTAGAGGAAGTGGTTTCAGTTTTGGCAGCTTTGGAATGGACTGGATCAGACAACCTGATGGAAAAGCATTAGAATGGTTAGGAGTCATTTCGTCTGATGCAAGTAGAACTGCTTATGCAAGCAGTGTGGAAGGACGTGTAGAAATCACCAAAGACAACAGCAACAGCATGGTGTATCTGAGACTGTCCAACCTAAAGCCAGAGGACTCTGCTGTGTATTACTGTGCTAGACACTCTCACAGTGGTGTAAATACTCAGGGAGGCTTTACAAAAACCTCTTAACTCAGTCTTGCAGTCAACAAATGAAGGAAGCAGTTTGAAGATAAATTTAAGATATTATGTCTGGCACCATGCTTTTACATACAGAATGAAAGCTGTGGACTTCCTGTTTCTGTAAGAACATATTCATCTGTTGTTGTTGGGAAAAATGCCTGTACTTGAAAGTTTTACTGCACTGTTGAATTCATTACTGGTTAATTCATAAATAAACTGTTTGAAAACATTACATTAACACAATTAAAAACATGATATTTGGCAGAAATATTTTGAAGCCAAATGTAGTGAACTGGTTTTCACGCACAGCAACATACATCACTCCAGAAGCTACAAAACATCTACTTCTGTGTGTTTTAAGATACACAACATTAAGTAGTTACATGTTAAATTTTCAGGGGCATCATACAGATGTGAAATATGTACATACCTTCAAATTCTTTAACAGCCAGGTTTAAAAATAATACATAAGCAATAAGGCCTACAGGAGCTGACATGTACTTGAAGAAGAAAATGAACTCTATCTGACACTTGGGGTGAATTTGAGCAAACCAATAATTTAGTGAAGGAGCCTTAAGTACTTGTGCAATGAAAAGCACTTTATATCCATGAAATTTTCCATTCAAAGTAATTTCTTTAACATTTAATTTAATTTAACTTTTAATGCATGTCAGTTTCAGCATTAAAAGTGAAGCTCCCATCAGGCCACTTTTATTTTCTCTACAGTTCTGCAGCTATTGGATACTGAATCCTGTGAGCCTCACAGCTTCAGTCAGCCAGCCAGCAGGAAAAAGGACTGGGCTGGATTTGTATCTAATGTGCTGCATATACCTGTGCCACAGAGTCATAATAACACAAACCACCAACACCAATATTTTAATTTTCTGTACTTCTGATTTTAAATGTTGCACAGGTTAAAATTCAGCATTTTCCACACAGAACACATTCAGCCTCTGTGATTTTTTAAACATATATTAGACTAAAGAGACAATCCATAATTACTAAAACCCTGTTGGATTTATACCAATAGTAAGGATTGGGGAACTTCTGAGCATGTAAGACTTTATCTAATTAAGGAAGCACAGCTGATTGTGTAATTTAAATGAATTAAGAAATGACTTCATCAAAATAAAGAATGAAGAACAAATGAAATCATTCAGATTCATATGTTTTTAAAAATTTATGTAATAGTTATATAGTACTTGTGTTTATCCTTAAGACTTTGGATGAATGGCATATTCAGCAATTATTTAATTATTTTTGGTTATTATACTGCATGATGAAGAAGTTGTTTCAAATAATAAATGCTACAATGAAAGTCTGACTTATTAATCATAAGAGATGCCAGCACAAGAGCCCCTCCCTCGCCATAATATGCTAATGCAAATCTTCAATGTGTGCAGTGTACTTCTGTGCTGCTCACTTGTCTTGTGCTGAGTGTTGATTGTTGGAGCAGCAGTGAACAATCTCTAGACTCACAATGACACAGACACTCACTCTGCTGCTGGTTGCTTCTTTGCTTCACTGTGAGTTCTTCTGCTTCTTATTGTTTAATATTTATAATATAACATTTTGCAGATGTCTGTCTCACTGGTTCCTTTTTAACTCCTCAGGTGTTACAGGTCAGAGTATGGAGTCCATTCCTTCCAGTCCTGTAGTGAAAATGCCTGCGGAGACTCTCAGTCTCTCCTGCAGAGGATCTGGTTTCACCTTTAGCTGCTGTACTATGCACTGGATAAGGCAAAAGCCAGGAGAAACACTGGAATGGATAGGAATTGGCTACTCAGATTCCAGCAGCAACAGATATGTGAGCAGTCTGAGTGGACGAATACAAATCAGTAGAGATGACAGCAACAGCATGGTGCATCTGAGCCTTTCCAACCTAAAGCCAGAGGACTCTGCTGTGTATTACTGTGCCAAATACACACAGTGGTTTAAGTAATGAGAGAGGCTTTACAAAAACCTTCAGACATACAGTTTCACAGGAACCTACAGGGGGCAGCAGATGACCAAGGATATGATGTTGAACTCACTGTCACAATAACACCTGTGACTGTACCATCTGTGAATAAATATTAGTAAAACACACAGAATCTAAAAACATGTTATGGTAACAATGTGAAAAATAAAATTCATAAACATTTAACCACAATTTAAAGAAGAAAACAAGAAAATATCAATGAAAATATAGGATATGTAGAAAAATAAATATTTTCACTACTTTTCACATGAACATATCATGATGTTTTAATTAATTCTCTTTAAATTCTTAGTTAATGTATTTAAACTTATTCTGAGTTAACTTGGTGAAACCCTTGTTGAAAGATAAAACACTAAAAAAAGGTCACTGAAGCAGAAACAAAGGGTAATGAAGAAAAACATGGTACTTAAATAATTGAATTTATAAATAAATAAATACCTTTTTTCAAATTTACTTCAGGGTAAAGTCAGGAAATACTAAAACCAGGAAACACTAAAAATTAGTGATGGCCTGCTTGAAGCTGACGCTCCGGAGCGTGTGTCGAAAAAAAAACACACTGGTTCAGAAGCACTGTGTCGAGGCTTGCTTCGTTTGGCAAAAGTCACGTGACCAGTGACGTCCGAAGCTTCATTACGCACGTAACTACTTCGGTACCTGATTCTAACGGATATAAGGAAGTGAATCATCCACGGGATTCGTGGAGTGTGTTGAGGGTGACAGAGAGCGAAGAGGTGATCATTCCACTGACAGATATGGAGCCAGCGAGGAAGAGAGGACGTTCTGGCGTGTGGGAATATTTTGAGTTGATTTTGCTCAATTCATTTTATCTGCCGAAGTGAAAAACTTGAAATGTCCAAAATCATGTTTTCATAATGGAAATGCCATTACAGCATATGACTTTAGGAACACTTCCATGTGAATTAAAGCTGATGAAGACTGTGTATTTGACACTATACGTACATTACATTGCTACAGTTTAGAAAATCATTTTGTTTATTGTTTTTAGGTGATAGTCTGCAGGACCCAGGAATACCTGCATATCTACCAGCTTGCAGTGTAGTTCCTGCACTCCACAGCCTCTTCTGTTCCATGCAAGTGGATTTTCTCCAGGGCAGGAGAAACTATTTCTAAGAAAAGAAACAGACTCAGCCAGCGCACAGTAACACTAATCCTCTTTTTAAATGTAACTAACAAAAGGGCTACCTGACATAGATCATGTTTTTACTTTGCAAGTTCTTGATTAGGGGTGGGTTTTGATTATCGCCTTTCTGATTACAATCCATGCTAAATTGAATAAAGTGATATTGATTCATTAAAATCCCGTGTCGATTTGTAAATTAACGTTATTATGCCTGAAACGCCAGCATCTCAGGTTAAACCTCACAACATGTCGTCAAACACCATACAGCTAAAACAGTAACTGGGAGCAGGTTTACGGATTCTGCATACAAACGTGAACACAGAGCGCGGACCCGATGCGCCAGAATCAGATTTTGGTGTGTCGTCAGGTCCGCCCTGTGTTTGCCTCTTTTTTCTTCGCTGGCTTCTGCAGCTGCAGCTTTCATAACTCTCTGTTTACATCTCTAATTAAGGCTCACATGTGTCAGCTTTCTTTTAATAGATACGAAATTATGGATATATACTGATACATGATCAGAATTGTAATATTTCTGACTGAGGCAAAACTTTCCAGATTCCAATCAAATTGAATCGGATCCTGTATCGAATCAAAATGATTCTACAAATCAGTAACGATGCAGCCGTACTCAGCTCCCTAAGCATTTTCCCTTTCCAGTTCACAATCAATCCCACCCCTAGGTCAAAAATATGTATAGGACAATTGGCCTCATCTAATATTTTGTATGAACCTGTCCAGCTGTCCAGTGATTAAATGACAAGTAGATGGAGGCAGGACTCCACAGCAGGGGCATACTCCATAATGTGCTGTGCGTTTTCATATGTATAATGTATATATTGCTCACTTATTGTATTTACCAACATCAAGGAGTTATGAGCAAAGAAAGGCCACACCATAGTGCATGTTTAAATAGGGAAAGTTTATTGATCAAAATGTATTACGCAAATACGCATTACATTTTTTTCAGCCCCCCAATCGAGAAAACAAAACCAATTACATGTTCAAAGCAACGGAACGGTGGCCCAATATCAGAGAGAACTCCACTCTTGAGTGAGCAGTGATGATTGTGCAGTCCGTTTTATTTTGCAGATTCAAGCTGCTCTTCAAAATTTTCACCACCAGATGTCACCGGAGAGGACTGTGTTGAAAAGCTTCGAGTAATGAACCGTTTTTCAATACAAGCTTCAGTGCTTCGGAAAGCTTCATTTGGCCATCACTACTAAAAATCATTTTCTTTCTTTTTCTGCTGAACATACATGATGATGTTAAGTGACGGCTGTGTGCGGACAGGGATAGGACCCAAGATGCAGACTCCAGAGAGAAACTTAAACCAAAACAGCTTTAATGCTGAACTCAAACATAACATAACTGGAAAAAGATCAAAAATAAACTAACACCGGCAGATTGACAAAACACACAGCAAAATAAACGGTAGATCGCGACACGGACACAGAGAAACACAGGGCTTAAATACACAGAGGGAGCAATCAGGGAATGAGTAACAGGAGGGAAACACATTTCTTTTGTTTTGATTGATTGATAAGGAGGAGCTGATGCAAACTCAGACTGCTTCCATCTTTGAATATGTGCTGCAGAATATGAAAACGGACATGACAAGATTGAGCTGCACCACTGAAGACTGGCAGGAAAATGGCTTTGATGATAAATTCTCATGAGTTCATGGTTGTTTTTCTTCTCTTGTTAATATACAGGCCTGGTAAGAACAGATTAAAAAATGTTGAAAGATACATGTTTTAATTACAGAAGATAATTCTGGATGACTATTTGTAGGTACTGAGGGTCAAACGCTGACTGAGTTTGAGGTGGTGGTAAAAAGTAAGGGTGCAACAATACTCATATCGATATTGAACCGTTCGATACAGTGCTTTCGGTTCGGTACGCATATGTATCGAACAATACAAATTTTTAAATTTATTTTATCAACTTTTTTTCTGACGATGCTGTCTGTGTCGATCACTCAGTGGATCTACGTTCGACTACTCTGCCCAGGCTGCACTGTCGAGTGCAGATCCACTGAGCGCAGCGCAAGCTAGCAAGACAGAAGCTAAGCTCGTTGCAACATGGCAACTGCCTCAACGCTACCCGAAATTGAACCTCCCCCACCCTAATTCAGATCTGGCCTTTGGAACTATTTTGGTTTTTATGTGACGTATGACCCTGATGGTAAGCGCGTCATGGACAAAAGTAAAACAGTATGTCAGATGTGCCACGCAATGCTCAATTGGTGGGAAATAGTGCGTTAGCGCAGTTAGCTTGTTAACGTGTTGACGCCGCCCAGCCCCACGCACGGGGCGATCCGCGGTAACTCGTTAATGGAGATTTGCCGTGTTATGGCGTTAATGTCATTTTAACGAGATTAACGCTGACAGCACTAGTGGGAACACAACAAATATGACTGCACATTTACACCCACATCATCCTAGTGCAAAGACAAGTGGAAGCAAACAAAAACAACAAGCACACATGCTACAAACTTTACCCGCGTCATTTAGACAGCCGTTAGCACATGATTCTCTTTATGGGGACCTGATATGTTTAATATGCTGCTGAGAATATAGCCCAGAAGAAGGGTATAGCATAGCTTTTATTTCGGAAAGAGCCATTTCTCTGTAATAAACTCTCAAACAGCAGAAAGTCGCTGTGTAATGTCAAGTTTATCATATTTAAAATATGAGTTCTTTTGAACAGTCAACACCAGAAAGCAGTTGTATCTGCAGGTGAACAACTGGATGATTGAGGACCCTGCTGTTTATTATTGTGCTCGGGAGCCACAGTGACACAAGAGGAAGAAACGTTGTACAAAACCTCAACACATCAAGCCAAGTCATAATTTGGTTTTAGCTATTCAGAAATTAGCTGAAGACTGGCTATCACGTGTCATCTTGGACAGCTGAGCACACAGCCTGCAGGCAAAGGACTGGAGTGGATTGGAATGAAAAGTAGTGAGAGCTCTCCCTATACAGACTTACTGAAGAATAAGTTCCGCATTGATGTAAACACTTCAAGCAAGCTTCTGTGGTTAAAAGGCCTGGACAATCCCCAAGACTGACCTGCACATACTCAGGGTTCAGTCGTGATATTCATGTTGTTTAGATCAGATAGGCTACTGGAAAAGGACTGGAGTGGATTACTTAGAACTACGATACTGGTAGTGACATCAACTACTCTTAGTCAGTCCAAGGCCAGTTTGCCATCTCCAAAGACATCAGCAGAACGCAGGTGTGACTGATCAGTTAATATGATCTATAGTCCGCCAAAAGCCTGTGCAGACCACAGTTTCTCACTAAATAACAAAGTAGCAGTTTTATATGAGATATTTTCATATGATAAAGAAAAAAAATACATAGGTGCTTAGATAAACATATTCTTTATAATTTAGAAATGTGGTCAAATGCTTTGCTTTTGAATGGATAGGATTGAAACAAAGTGATGCTGTTGCAGATGGATAGGCAGCAGTGTGCACAGACTAATACCAGAGCACTGTGCTGTATGTTACTATACCAGATACACTCAATAGTAGAAGAACATGGTTTGAATATTTAAGGGATGGCATAAATATGAAAATACAAATGACATTAAAGTCAAAGGAGCTTGCAAAGAAAAGCGTCTGGATTTCTTTAAGTTACTTGAAGACGTTTCACCTCTCATCCGAGAAGCTTCTTCAGTTCTAAGGTCAAATGGTGGAGTGTAACCGGTCACCATGTCCCACTCCTCACACGGGGTGTACCCCGTGGCGGTGGGTTTACCTACAAGACAAGCATTTGTGAATCTTATGTCATGACATGTCCATACCTCGTACCCGCGCCAACTGGTCTGATCCTTTCCACAGTCTATCACGGAACACAGATCAAAAGTGAAGGCTGTGGTGGATCCTCTAACGTAATCCACCTCTATGCCTCCATAATACTCTAAACAAGGATCTGGTTTCTCACCTACATCACGCTCAGAGGTGGTCGCCTCAGGGTCCGCGAGAGGAAGAGGAGGTGGATGAGTTCTGTAACTGGGCAACTCACACAACAGAAAAACAGTAGTTAGCACACCAATAGTGATCATAGCTAACACTCCCATCAATTTCCAATTCTCCAGAAGCTTCATTTTTTCACTAGACTTTTCCTCCCCCATTCTAATGCCCCCTTATACCTTTCAAATGTACTTAGACTAGAACCTCTGTCTAAGGAGCTTTTAACCTTTATTTTTATTGCTGCAGCTACCAGTGTCTTCCAGTTGGGTGATTCTCGACTTCTTTCTTCAACCTCCGGGGTAGACTACCCTTTGGTCGTTACACAGATCAGGGTATTATTCTGGCCCTTCTATACTAAGATCTGTGTTTTTTTGGGGTCACAGCCGTGTCCCCCTTTTTCGCCAAGAGCCTCTCCGATCGCCTAGGCTCCTCCGCCGCTGCACACTGGCTCCAGTGGTACCAGGTGTCGCCTTTGCCCCTCAGCTGGACCGCGTGAGAGGTTCGAGTGGTCACCTCGAAAGGTCCTGTCCACCTGGGCTCGTCCCACTTTCGCTTATACACCTTCAGCCACACCCACTTCGCCTCTGGCGTGGTCACCTCCTTTCCTGTTGGATCTCCCACCTGCGTAGTGAAACTAGAGACAAGAGCTTTTAGTGCTTTAAACTGTTTCACATGTTCAGACACTTTTACTTCCTCTCTTAATTCTCTTACACCTGCTGCAGGGCCTGGAAATTGTCTTCCTGTCAGCAGCTCATATGGAGTGAACCCAGTGCGCTGATTAACGGCGCACCTTACACTCATTAAAGCTATGGGAAGAGCATCAACCCAATTCATGTTAGTCTGTGCACAGATTTTTGCCAATTTGTTTTTAAGATTTTGGTTCATTCTCTCCACTTGTCCCTGAGACTGTGGATGGTAAACTGTACCATATCTATGTTGCAACCCCAACATACATTCCACCTCAGCGAGATCTCGATTTTTAAAGTGAGTGCCATTATCTGATCTTACCTTCTCTGGGAATCCATGCCAAGGGACATAATAATTCACCAGACATTTGATCACTGTTTTGCTATCCTCTCTGCGGGTAGGCCACGCCTCTGGCCAACCAGTCAGTCCATCCACACACACCAACAGATATCTACACCCTCGAACAGTGGTTATCATGTCAGTGTAATCAATCACAATTTCCTGGCCTGGTCTTTCTGGCAAAGGAAACTTACCCATTTCTGGTTTCACGGTGGGCTTCGGATTGTGTTGTCCACAAATCAGGCAGGCTCTCACATGTTCCCTTACCAGGTTTTTCATGTAGGGATGCCACCAATGACACAAATCCCTTTCCATCTGGGCCACTCCCACATGACCTAACCCGTGAGCTTCTTTGATTTTTTCCTGGGCCACTCCTGCTGCGAGCACTGGTCGCCCGTCGGGCCCTCTCCACAATCCTTCTGATTGTACAGCCCCTCTTTCCTGCCACACCGCCTTTCCCTCGGGTGAGGCTCCTCCTTGCGCCTTTTCGATGTCCTCTCGCTTCTGGGCTGGCAGGTCTCCCCATTCCATACCCATACTTACCATTTGTTTTCCTTCCTTATAGCCTGCCGCCCGTTTTGCTTCCTCGTCGGCTGCTCTGTTTCCTTTCGCCACCCAAGTGTCAGAGTCGTCATGCCCTTTACACTTTATGATAGCGACCTCCAGAGGCTCTTTCAGAGCGTCCTCCAGCTGTCTCATTTCCTCCTCATGTTTGATTGGTTTGTTTGTGGCTGTTCTGAATCCAGCCCTTCTCCATTGCCCCAACTCTACATGTGCTGCTCCGAAAACATATGCTGAGTCAGTATAAATGTTAACTCTTTTTCCTTTCCCTAATCTCAGAGCTTCTATCACTGCAATAAGCTCTGCTCTCTGTGCTGACTGAGGCCCTTCTAATGTTCCTGATTTCTCCACCAGCAGCTGGTCTCCCACTCCTTTCATCACTGCATAGCCTGTTTTCAATCCTTCACTCGGATCTCTAAAACAACATCCATCTGTAAAGTAATCATCTGCCTCACTCACCGGTTCTGCTCTCAAATCAGACATTCACAGCTGATCAAGGATACAGAGTAATGCACATTTTGTCTAATGAACTACAAATGATTATGTTTCTTTTATTCAAGAGTATAATAGAGACTAAACTACATAGATAGCACACCATTAGAACTAAAGGATAATATATGGCCTGCAGCTGTTAAGCTAATTTACTACCTTGACTACTGGTCATAAAATGGCATATGTTTAACTACTTGTCATTAACAACATTAACAGCAACCACTGGAGGTATTTGCTCTGTTACCTTATTTATTGCTCTTAGGTCATGAACTAGGCGATATTTTCCAGTATTGGCCTTTTTTACTGGAAAAATTGGTGTATTACACGTGGCTTTACTAGTTTTCACGAGAATACCTGCTTTCTGCATGTCTGCTATTACTGGCCTAATTCCTTCCTTTGCTTCTGCACTCAAAGGATATTGTGTTTTCACAGGCCTTCTGGCCCTGATGCTGACCTAACTATCAGAGTGTCATTAGAGAATCTCATTTTCACTTGAGGCATTTTTAGATACCTTCTAGTTTTTCAAAGAATTCACACATCTTACATATTTCAAACTTTGAAGTTTTTTGTTTTGTGTATATATATATTTTTTCCTAAACTTTGCATTGTTCATAGCTCACAGTTCTAAAACTGGGTATTTGTAAATCATATGCATTTGTAAATCATATGCCTAATCACTATGTGTCACCGTAATCCACAAGTATTGGCACAAATTTGTTTCCAAACCAACAAAATAATCAAAAAAACAAAAACATACATGAGTCAGGATACAAAAAGACTAAGAAAAATGCTGCCAGAAACAAAGCAGAAGTGTGAGGGGAAACTGAGCTCACAGACAGCTGCATGTGTTGGCTTTTAATAGCATGCAGCCTCTGCTCTAAAAAAACCAATAAATAAAAAATAAAAGAAAATGTGTAACATGCTCATCAACTTAGCGGTGTCCACACATTTAATTCAGCTTCATAATCCTGTAGGTTTAGTTATTATCTACAGGGTTTGGCTTATTAGTTGTTATTATAGATGTGCTCTGTATCTCAGTAATATTTATCTAGGATAAATGACAGGTTTTCAAGCAGGTTAAGTGCCTCTATGCACCTAATTGGTTTAATTATTGCCTTTATTTTCTTCATCTCATATTTCATTATACTGAGTTTGAGCAAACCTTTAAGCTTGATGCAGACTACTTCATAACAATTGTCCATCTCACATCATACTGGCTAGGATACTTCTTGTTATTATTAATATTATATTTTTATTAATTATTATCATCTTTTTCTGTCTATATAATAACAATAGTATATTACAATATTTTATTAGTGTATATCACTATACTACTACTGAGCCAACTTAATAGTTAGGATCATCTTACTCAGCAAACAGATAATTTATAGTTCATCCAATCTGTACAAATTTGCTTTTTCTCTGAACAGGTTTGTGCCTACTTTTAGACTGGTCTTCTGTTTGCCTCATCTCAGATCCAACCTTCAGTCACATTCATTCTCTCTGTTGCATGTCGAACCAAGTAGTTTATTATTATATTTTATTTTGTATCCATCAGGGACTGTGAGTGAGCTGCAGTCTCACCCACTTCCAGGATGGAAACATTTATCTTTTCACACACTTTCCTTGGCTGAACAATCACACAGCCTTAATCTACCTTATGCATCTCTTTTTTTTTATAGAAAAGGTCTTCATATGAATGATTTCCTTTTATTTATTTCATACAATCTGGGCATGATGGGTCATAAATGCACTGATTTTTGCAGCCACGGCCACTATCTCTATGTGACATAAAAAGGGGATCGGTTAGATGCTGTTTTGTCACATGACCTGAGGCTGATTTCACAATTATAGTGTTTTTTGAGAATGTTACATTTGGGACTTCTACAGTTAAAACAGTTTTACAAGCTCCTGTGTCTCAAAACATTTTTTAACGGCACACCTTTCACATATATTACAACTGCTGGTTTGGCTTCTGACTTTTTTCCACATATAGCTCTTTTTGCAAAGCGGCTTTTAAAGCATTTATTGAGTCAGGGGTGCATTTGCCTTGCCAAGCTGGACAATATATTTTATGTGGATTTCTCCACCTTTTTGCACTGATTTTTCCTGCATTTGAACAGTTTTTTTTTTTCTAACCACTCTTCATCTGCTGTTAATTTTACTTTAGTTTTAGAATTACCCATTTTGAACTAATTACGTCAGAACTGTGACACTGTCTCTGGTATGACGAAGCGGGCAGGTTATCAATAACAGCCTTCTACTCACTCGCTATTCGAGTGAGCGGTTAATGATTTTACGTGATGACGCACAACCTTATTTTCCCACTCCAACCAGTTCGTGAGCGTACACAGGAAAACAGCTTTGAGGAGTAGTTCGACCGCTTATTGGGTCGTAAATGACAACTTACTCCTCTTAGTTAACACAATTAGAGCGCGCTTTTATAATTTTTACTGAGATTTTCCGTATTTTCGTTGTGCAACCTTCTACCTGTTCCGTTGCAGCCACTCCCAGAGCGACCGGAACTCGTTCCATTCAGCTGCTACCCAGAGCAACCGGAACTTTTAATAGCGATTTCTAGAATCTCGCTCTTGCCTGTCGTCTTTAAGTCCCTCTTGGACTAAGATCTGTCGGCGCTAACCAGGTTTACACACTATTTTAAAGGAAAATCTCAATATCAACGTATTTTAGCGCTTGATGGAATGCAGTGTTTCATATTCACCTTACTGTGGCGCTGCGTTTTGAATTCGGTTCATCTGGTCCTGGCGCCGTGGGGCCTGTATAAGACGCTGACCGGAGATCGAATGGTCCCGGTTTTTTCTCCTTTACTGTGCACAGGTTTTTTCCAGCGCAGGCAACACGACGTCAGGATCGATGAAGACCGTCTGTGGACAACTAGACGTTAAAAATGTCTGTCTGTTCTTTGTGTGTTTTGATTAAAGGATGTTAGCTACAGCTCACCACTCATCTGCAGGCTTTATTTAAATGGAAAACTTCCACAACATCTCACCACTTCATAAAGGGGACTAAAAGGAGCTGTTAAATTCATTGAACTCATCCGTTGAAAACATTGTGCTAATCACTGTTAGGTTTTAGATCTTTCCCACTGAAAACAACTGACTGCAAAAAACTTTTTTCTTACTAATAATTTTCCACAGTGTGATCTGTTTTCTCTTATAATCTGTCAGCATCCATCTGGATGCAAAGCAAACTTCCTCACAGGCTGATATAAAGTCTGATATCATGCTGTCAGTCACAGAAGAAGATGAGAAGCTCCCATCAGATCATACTGAGCACCAACATGTTCTCTGTAGCTCTGCTGCTTCTGCTGCTGGATCCTGTGAGTCTCACTGAACAGAAACACTATGATCACAGCTGACTGATTCTTACTTTTACTGCATTCAACATGTTTCCTCCACAGGTGTGAAATGTGAACAGCTGACACAGCCAGCCTCTGTGATTGTGCAGCCAGGCCAGCGTCTGACCATCACCTGTCAGGTCTCTTATTCTCTTGGCTGGTACAGAGCTTGGATCAGACAGCCTGCAGGGAAAGGTTATTCATTGACTGTTATTAAAAACACTTTCACATCTGAACAAATCTTTGTATGGAAATAAAAATCCTGCTCTTTTCCACCTGAATTCTGTGATCGTTCAGATGAAAAATAAAAATAGCTGGAATAAAATCTAACAAAAAAACAATGTGAATGTATTTACATTACACTTCCTAAGCATAAATTCACGTGTTCATTTATGCTTAGGAACATCATTTTAAGGCTTTAATCTCAAAATATTTTTATTCAGTTTATTTATATCTTTGAGAATCCTCACAGAGTGTGATTAGCAGAAAGTAAATTGCTGAGGTTACTGTGGTACTCTGTCATGGTACTGGGTCTGTGATCCAGTGTGTGTTAACTCTAGTTTAAGTTATATTCTCTGATTTATTGTTATTCATGGTTTTGTTCTCCTTATTGTTCTCTGCATATGTTATATCCATAGTTCCTATTTTTTAGGTTTCTGTTACTGTGCCTTACCTGTGTTCCACATTTCATGTGTAGTCACCCTTGTGTCCAGACTATGTTCCCTCTGTCTCCCCAGTCAGTCATATCTCCTTGTCTCAGTGTCAAGCCCGTGTGTGAAATTGAAACTGGTTCCTCTACAGGAAAGACTGAGGGCTTTTTGGGGCTTTTTAAACACTGGAGTGGAGGGAATGGACTCCAAAGCCTGACCATTCAAACCTGCTGAACAACCAGAAGAAAAAACAGATCAATGAAAATCAGGGATAAATAATGACTTAAACAAATGATCTAAATAAAAATAATAATTGATGCATTGCAACGTGAAGCAATTCACAGGGCAGACAGACAACTGTCAGCAGGACAGACAGTCTGAACATCATGTTGAAAATGAAGCTGTGAGCGAAGAGCTTTAAATCAAAAGGACAGAGTCTGCCACCTGGATTTTATTAGGCAGGGCCAAAAATATGCGGCTTAAACATTATTCAAATATGTCTACAAATAAAATTTTACATTGATTATCACATCGTTCAGTATTGGTTTAACGCCTAAATATACTGTATGTTTGCTTATGTAATACAATATAATCCGATGATTTAATAATGACATTTCTTTTCAAATTCTCATTTAATGTAAAATTACCACCAGAATAAAATAAAGTCACAATTTTTCAGTTTATTTGTTTTTTCAGGTTAAGATATGTTTTGCTGAGGAGGAGGAGTCAATGCAAAACTGATGTTTTCAGCAGCTTTTTATGGGTTTGAGAGTAAGACTCAGGGACTCAACCTAATATACACACAGCAGGCTGGACAAAGGCAACTGACTCTTAGAATAATTATGCAGTCGTTTTCCTGATTCTGTTCTGCTTCATGACTGGTAAGGACATATATTTCTGGTATACAAATGAGCATGTGAAAAAATATGACTGGACTAATGAGCTGTTAATATTTCTGTAGGTACTGATGGTCAAACACTGACAGAGTCTGAATCAGTGGTTAAAAGGCCTGGAGGCTCCCACAGACTGACCTGTACATACTCAGGGTTTAGTGGTGATTATAATAATGCTTGGATCAGACAGGCTGCTGGAAAAGGACTGGAATGGATTGCTGTCATCTGGGGTGACAGTAGTGGCAGCTTCTACTCTCAGTCAGTCAGAGGCCGGTTTAGCATCTCCAGAGACAACAGCAGAAAGCAGGTGTATCTGCAGATGAACAGCCTGACAACTGAGGATTCAGCTGTTTATTATTGTGCTCGAGAGGCACACTGAGACAAAAGGAAGAAACGCTGTACAAAAACCCATCAAACTACGTCAAACTCTGATTTTAGGTTTTTCCCCCAAATTAAAGAAAAATACATTTAACTCACTCACACTCAAAACTACAATAAACTTGGTTTTGTGAAGCCTTGGTGTTGTACAGTTTTACAATAAATATTTTAAATGTAAATGTTTTCATCTGTCATGTGTGAATTAGGATGATTTTATTTTCCAAAACTACAAACAAATCCAACACTAAATTTGTTTTTTAAATATATTTT